>NW_003315834.1:0-687 GCF_000151355.1 Fusarium vanettenii 77-13-4 | reverse complement strand
GAGCTTAGTCTTACCTAGCTTTTAATTAATTAATTACTAATTATTTATTATATAAAAGTACTTAAAGGTTATTAGGTCCTAATAGTCCTATTCCTTATAAGGCTAAAAGAATAATAGTTATTTATTATTATATAATTCGGGAATTATATTAGCGATAATCTTATCCTTCTTAAGGAAGCTTCTTTACCTATTAATACCTTTAACCTAGGTAATTAAATAAGCTTATTTCGGCTATATACTTATATACCTATGAGGGCCCTTAGGGGCAAAGAATATAGTCTTTAGTAGTATCTTAATAACTTATAGGGTATAGATTAGGGTATCGCGGTTTTTTTTTATCTTTATAATAGGTATATAATATAATTATAGTATTATCTTATCTAATTAAATATAAAAGGACTTAATACTCTTTATAGTAATAATCTTTAAAGAGGTATAAGGGTTATAATAAAATTAGTCTCTAGATTTATCTTAATCTAAGGGTTATTAAATAAAAGATTCTTATTTATTTAAGTATTAATTATAATTATGCGAAATAAATAAAAGGGTATTTATAATTTAATTAATTAATTTATAAAGAGGTAAGAGGGAATAAAATAAATTTAGGCTTTATTTATATAAAGAGAAAAAATAAAGTATTACCTATGCGATAGGTATAAAAAGAGAAGGTTAGCTATTTAATTACTT
>NW_003315813.1:0-84587 GCF_000151355.1 Fusarium vanettenii 77-13-4 | reverse complement strand
AGAAAGATATAATTTACCTCGTAATAAAAAATATTAAAATAAAATAATAAAATAAGAAATTTAATTATAAATATATTAAATTATATAAAATTAAATAAAAAATCTTAAAATATAATTATAAATTAGACTTATTACCTAAGGTTAAGCTTTATTTAATCTTTTATATTTTATTATTTAAATTAATATAAGATATTATCTAAATTAAAACTAATAATAAACTAAAAGCTAAAGTTAATAAATTAAAAGAATATATTATAGAGATTATATTTAATATAGATAAAATTAATAATAAAATAATATATTTTATTAAATAAAAAGATTACTTAGACTTAGAAAATATATAAGAACCCCTAGAATACCTTATTAATATATAATACCTCTTAAAATATTTCTATTAATAATACTAAGTATAAACTTATTAAGGCTAATAATATCCTAATTAATTAAATTAATTACTTTAAAAAAATAAGCCTTTATTATAATAAAAGACTCCTTATAAAGCTTACTTAATTTATCTAAGATATATAATTTATACTTAAAGGCCTTATTACCTCGCGCTTTTAAAAGATATTTCTATTAATAAATATAAGCTAATTTAGCTATAATTACCTTAAAAGTAACCTTTACCTTAGCCTTTTTATTTTTAAGCCTTTTATATTTATAAATATTTTTTATAATTATAATATTAGCTAGAATTATAAATAAAATATATTATATAAAAAAGAAAGGGATTTATAAAAAGAAGCTATGCCTATATTATTATATATAACCTTTATATTTATATAATTAGAATATTAATTAGAATAATTAAATATTACCTTATAAGAAAGGCCTTAATAGAAGTATTATATATAAGGTATAATTTTAGACCTAAAAGTATTAATATATATAAAAAGGCTTTATATTTTAGAAAGTTTATAAAAAGAAATATACTTAGAAACTTAACTTAATATTATATTAATAAGGAAGGAATTTTTATAAGTCTAAATTACTTACCTTTAATACTTAGCTATAAGAAATAATCTTAAGAGTAAGATTAATAGAGGGGAGACCTTATATTATAGCTATAAGGGATATTAAGTGGGTAAGCCTAATAGAATTACTTAACTAAGTAATAAGACTAAAGGGACTAAACTTTATTCCTATTAATCTAAGGACTAAGCTCTAAGAATATTAGTCTTACCCTAGACTAAACCTTAATAATATTAGTCCTAAGTTTAGCCTAAATATATAAAATATGCTCTTTATATTTTCTTATATATTAGCTACCTTAGCTATTAATATAACTTAGTTATACTTAATATTATTAAGTATATTATTAGATATAACTTATACCTTTATTTAAGATAATATTAATAATCCCCTATTAATATAAACTTAATATAACTAATTTATCCCTTAGATCTAATTATATTATTATATTAATAGCGATATTTAATTCCTACTTTAAGTAATATAAATTTAATATATAATATTAATTATTATATCTAACTCTAATTAATTAAATAACTTTAATTTTTTTATAAATAATAACTCTTTATTTAATATCTCTATACCTTACTCTTAAAGAAAATACTTTTAATAATAAAGATATATTAAATAAGAAAGATACTTATTTAGCTATTATTATAGAGTAATTAATTCTTTTTTAATTTTTTTTTCTTTTAACTTAAAATAATTTTTTTTTTTAATAAATTAATTTATTATTACTAAGAATTAATAAGTATATAAAATAACCTTAATAAATATACCTCTTACCTTATTAAATTAATATACCCTTTCTATTATAAGAATAACCTCTATAAGTATACTTAGAATATTTTAAATAACCTTTTTTTATAATATAATAAAGTTTTTATAATATATAATAAAAATAAGATATAATATTATAATTAATTTTAATAATTAAGATAACTTGAGCTTTCTTATAGTATATAGCGCGAGACTATAATATAATTAGGAATAATAGGAATTTTTATAGAACTAAGTTTTTTTATTATTAATAGAAAAATAAAGCCTATAAAAATAATATTAAGGATAAGAACTAATAAAAGAGGGGAAATTATATTATAGCTTAATATAATCCCTATTATATACCTAAAAACTTTTTTATAAAATATCCTTTAATATTAATTAATTAGAAATAATCTTATACTTTAAAGATAAATCTTATATTATAAGACTTATTTTTATATTATAATATCCTCTTAATAATTATAAGATATTTATATATATATATTATACTTATTATACCTTAGATAGATATTTAGCCCTTAAGCTATTAATAGACTTTAATTACTTTTAAGACTTTCTTAACTTATTATTAAGATATAACCCTTATTATATAGTAATACTGAGATATTTTATTAATAGTAAACCTAATATACTTGGTTTATTCCCTTAGAAAATACTAGACGTTATAATATATGTCCTAGTAATCACATAATTCTATACCACGCCTTTCACTGCTAGTAGAGTAGCAGCATAGACCGAACACCGCATATGGAACACTTTGAAACCAGTACATCTGTCCTCCTAATAAGCGACTCGTGGACTATTTTTTTTTTTTCTTTTGACAAATGTTTCTTCTGAATAGCATCCAACTGTTCTACTACTCTCCCTGAACTCCATCTCACCGGCTTTCCCTCTTCTTTTAATCCCGATACAACAATCCGCATGCCTGCCCCGGTTAACTTAAGAAATTCGCGGAAAAAACCATTAGAGTTAAGGTTTCCGTGTAACTCTTCCATGAACTATTGTAATCGGAAATAATTAGCTCTTCCTATATTTATGTGCAGGCTGACGGGGACTAACCTACAAGCAAGAAGGCGGCAAAAGCGCCGATCTATGGTAAATTACGTGTCCCTTAAGATTCGTCTCATAATACCGTAACATTGCAGTGCATGATGGGGTTTCAATGCTGCCATATAATGAACTGTGTTCTTCGTGCATCAGATAATCTGTTTCTCGGAAACAGAAGTGTCACCGATGTCAATGATGCAAAGATAAAGAAAAGGGGCAAGACAAGGAAGCAACTGGTTTACAAATCAGGACAGCTCATGTCGAGCCGGCCATCATCGCCACACGCTCTAACTACAAGCGGACAGTATCCCGGTCAGGCTGATGTGGTGACTTTGACGTGGCCGGAACTGGACAAGAACCACGGCTTCTCCTGAGATGGACTATCACGTCAAAACATCTCAAGACATCACGCGACAGAACCAAGAACCACCACCCCCACGGGGAAGCACCAGAAGCGTTGGTGAGCCACGAGGCAAAAGTGCCACGTGAATGAGAGCAACCAATAGCGCTGCAAGAGAAGGTTCCCCGCACTATCTACCTGGTACAACTGCCGATCCCCAGCTGAGGTTTCCCCAGACTCAAAGCGGCAAGGGCCAGAAGCCACTCAAGTCTTCAGCCAACCCGAGGGCGCATTTATCCCAGCTCAAGCCAAGCGAGATGCAACACCGGGAGGGGTAATTTCCTGTTGCCTCGGGTACGTCGAAGCCCCCTGTCAGTTTCGATCGCCGACTGAAAAGGTATAAAGGGTATACGACTAAGGGGCGTGCTGGCTTGGCATTGACCTGTTATGACAGTTGATCAATATCAAGGCAAAAAAGAAAAAAAAAAAAATGAACGACAAGCCCTCTGTCAACATTGACGAGGCGCCGCCATCCCAGCCACATCGAAAGGAGCTCGATGTCATCCCGATTCAGGAGGCTGCTGTTGAGGATGCCTACCATATTAGGCTTGGTTGGAGATCATGGGTAAGCAACGTTCCTAGCCACGTGCGTTGAATGAATAATGACCAAGCAATAAAAACAGGTTGTGGTATTTTGTACTTGCTTTGCGTGAGTCTTTCTCACCTCCCTCCCTCTAATCATGTCTTGGTTTTGACAACAAACTGTCCAGCATCATGGCCCAGGTGTTTGTCGTGGTTGCAGCTGGATCAGTGATCGCATTCATCGTCCGTGACCTGGGTGACGGGGCTGTCGCCGGATGGATTATCCAAGTACCACCTCCTATGATTGATTCCCTCTGGATTGCTCTCTAACGGCTGATGCAGGGTCCTTTGTTGATGCAAAGCGTGCTTTCACCCATTGTCGGGCGTCTTTCCGATGTCCTTGACCGCAAGTACCTCGCCTCAGTTCCGCCTCTCATCGCATTTGCCGGAGCTGTCATGTCAGCCAAGGCTACTTCTATGAGCGTTCTCATAGGAGGCGGTATCCTGATTGGAACGACGCTATCTACAATCTCCATCGTTCAGGCCATCCCTTCGGAAATCCTCCCTCTCAAGTATCGACCAATTGCAAATGGACTTGCTTTTATCGGCGGCGCTGTTGGTAGCATGTGGGTCTTTCTCTACCATGATTCATGCTCGCTCTTTTCAAACCTACTGATTTCATTTGTAGTATTGGCTCTTTGGGAGCTGGGGCCGTCACAAATGCCAACGCATCTGGATGGAGGTACATCTTTTGGACGCAGGCTGCATTTCACGGGGCTACCTCGTTGGCACTGTTCATCTTTTACTGGCCACCCAAGCGAACCGAATATCCTCGGATGACCATCAAGGAGTGCCTGTGGGCCTGTGACCCTATTGGGTCTGTCCTCTACATCGGCAGTGTATCGCTCATGCTGCTCGCCCTGAATTGGGCAGGGGGGACCTATTCATGGTCTGATGCCCACGTAATTGGGCCGCTCGTTGCTGGTCTAGCCTTATTCGTCCTCTTTGGCTTATACGGTAAGTACCTACCTGAAGACGTTACCACCTTGGGTTGATGTTGACGCTCTGTCTCTCTTTTAGAATGGAAGGGAAGATCAGACGGCCTTGTGGCCCACATCTTCTTCCAGCAAAACGCAAACTTTGCCCTCTCTGTGTTCGCTTTCGGAGTGGAGGGCTGGGTCTTTTACTCGGCTGTCAACTCTATCGTGCCACAGATCATCCTTCACTTGGGCTTCGAGACAGACCCATGGCAAATTTCGGTCAGGATCCTCGGCTTCACGCTAGTCAATCTCGGTCTTTCGATTCCTATCATGCTCTATGCCACTAGGTTTAAGGATCTCAAGTCTCCTCTCATCATGTCCTTTACGTTCTTTATCGCCGTGTAAGTATTAGGTCCGTATCCACACACTTGCCTTGCTTCTCTAACAACACCCCGATAGATCAAGTTGCTACGCCGCCATCCGACCATCATGGAACACCGTCCAGCACGTTCTCAATGTTCTTACAGGTATTGGACAGTCGGGACCTTTAACGCTCCTGGTCGCTTGCGTTCAATTCACCGCTCCACACGCATACTTGTCTACAGCTACCGGACTTGCCTTTTCCGTTCGCGCGATTGGCGGAGCATTTGGATCTGCTGTTCTCGATGCCATAATCAACGGACGGCTAAGCTCACATTATGCCCCTGCCGTAGCCAAGGCGGCCGTGACTGCAGGGTTGCCGGAAAAGAGTGTGCCGGCCTTGTTGCAGGCTCTGGCCACAGGGGAAATCGGGTCCAGTGACGTCGAGGGCGCCAACAGTGCGGTGTGGAATGCAGCCATATCGGAGAGTAGATGGCAATATGCACATGCCTATCGCTTGGCTTGGTCAAGCGTTATCCCATTCGCTGTCTTGGCTCTTGTTGCTGTTGCTTGCCTCAAGGGTGTCAAGGAGCTGATGACTGAAAAGGTAGAGGCGACAGTAGAGCATATCGAGCAGCATGGCAAGGCGGATGCAGATGAGAAGGGGGACAATTAGTATTGTAGCAGTGAAGTAGCAACCTCACGAGTCGCCGTGGATTCTACTCCTGACGACATGTCTTGCCAGTCTAAGCCATTGTGTTGGAAACTTGCTGCCATGAAGTACCAAACAAAGACGTCGGTTTCGCTCTGCTTGCCACGGCGTGTCAGACCATCCATATGGACGAACCGCTTAAATTCGTGCCTGCCAAATGATCTCGAGTCCAAGTAGTTTCTTCTATTCAAAGTTAGTTATTTGTATAAGTTAGTAGCACGGGGAAATTGCCACCGTGGTTTTTGAGAATGTGAACCTGAAGTCCGCGTAAGGACCCTAGAGTTGTCTAAGCTGAGTCTTGCATCTAACCGACAATTGAAATAGGTACTCGTCAGAGTTGACTTGATGTCGGGAATGTATCGCAAAAAATTGTTGATATACCTACTTGACCAGGGTGAAGTTTCTGCTAGACCTATCCCCATTGCCGAGGCATTCATCCCCATCTCGTCTCCGCATGCATAGCCACTGTAGTTGAGGCCACAGGTAAAGGTAGCACACGAGGCAGAACCATGTTCAATTCAGCACTGTGTCGTACAGTACACTACATGTGAATGATTTCACTGCCCTGTTCCGTACCCCATTCATCAGCAACAAAAGCCGCTGCACAGTGCTGATCATTGATGCTTATTTGGAGTGTTGCAAAAGATTAGTTAGTCATTGAGTAGGGCGCACTTCCTCAACGGCTGCTAAAGTCGAACTTGGACCTCGGCGTCAACTCCGTTTCCCGTCAATCGGGTTATTTTCCCCCACCCACGTTGACTTGGAGGTCTAGCCATAGATTAGCTTCCCTCTAGCCATTGGGCAATGTTTTCCCAAACATCTAAGCCTCTGATGCACTTCTTCCAGCCTCAACCCTAACCTACAGTGCAGTAGCCACTGGCTATTACACTTGACCTGCCGACGTACTACGCACAGTCTCACTGCCGCAAACCCAAATCAGCATCACGACGTAACGGTGACGGAATTGTATCTTGATCCATTTTTACGTCATGAATTATCACCGACACGATCAACCGAAGTTTCCGAGCCAATCTATATCATCAAGTGCAAATCTTGACCAGCAACCACTCACTCTCAAGACAGGCACAAGCGGCCATCAACAACAACCATGTCTCATCTCTCCACTGTTCACTCCCACAAAACTCAGCCAGGCAAGGCGCCTCGTGTCGAGCTCTCCACCGACGAGGAGGATACCTTCAAGACAAGCGACTATGGCTCGCGGTTCGCGTGCATGGAGCTGCCCCGCCATCAGCTACCTAATGGTGAGATGCCGCGCGACATTGCGTATCGCTTGATCAAGGATGAACTCAGCCTGGATAATAACCCGGCCCTCAAGTATGTAGTTATGTCCTTGGTATGCCTCTTGTGAACTTACTGACTGGTTCAAAGCTTGGCGTCCTTTGTCACCACTTACATGGTAACTCAGTCCATTCCCATATCTGTCCATGTCATCAGACATATTAACCAGCATGGCAACAGGAAGATGAAGTCGAAAAGCTTATGACGGAATCCTTTTCCAAAAACTTCATCGATTATGAAGAATATCCCCAATCTGCTGACATCCAAAACCGTTGCGTCAGCATCATCGGAAACCTCTTTCATGCCCCGGCTGGCGTTTCCGTGGGTACCTCTACTGTTGGCTCGTCTGAAGCCATCATGCTCGCCGTCCTCGCTATGAAGAAGCGCTGGAAGACGCGTCGCCTTGCCGACGGAAAATCCGTCGACAAGCCCAACATGATCATGTCGTCGGCCGTGCAGGTCGTCTGGGAGAAGGCGATGCGTTATTTTGAGATCGAAGAAAGGTTCATCTATTGCGACCCTGATCGCTACGTTATTGATCCCGACCAAGCTGTTGATCTTTGCGATGAGAATACCATTGGTATTTGTGCCATCCTTGGCACGACCTACACTGGCCAGTACGAAGATATCAAGGCGCTGAATGGCCTTCTTATCGACCGCAAAGTCGATGTACCCATTCACGTTGATGCTGCAAGTGGCGGCTTCGTTGCGCCGTTTGTTGTGCCCGAGCTAGAATGGGATTTTCGATGTGAAAAGGTCGTGTCCATCAACGTGTCTGGCCACAAGGTACCGTCATTTATTGCATCTGTGACTGTTATTCCTGCTAACCTATTCAACAGTATGGCCTTGTTTACCCCGGCGTCGGCTGGGTTATCTGGCGGGCTCCCGAGTATCTTCCCCAAGAACTCGTCTTCAATATCAACTATCTTGGTGCCAATCAGTCGTCCTTCACCCTCAACTTCTCCAAAAGCGCATGCCAGGTCATCGGCCAGTATTACCAACTCATCCGCCTCGGTAGACACGGCTACCACAGTATCATGAGCAATCTCACCCGTAATTCCGACTACCTCGCCGATGCCATCGAGAAGCAGGGCTTCATCGTCATGTCAGAGCGCAACGGGGCAGGACTGCCACTTGTTGCCTTCCGCTTCAGTACACCCGAGGAGGACGGCAGTGACGAGCAGGGCAGACATTACGATGAGTTCGCACTTGCTCATCATCTTCGATCTCGGGGATGGGTGGTTCCAGCGTACACTATGGCTCCCAAGTCTGGGGTCAAGATGTTGAGGATTGTTGTGAGGGAGGACTTTACACGGTCCCGGTGTGACTCGCTGATAAGTGACATTGCCCTTTGTTGTCGGCTTCTCCAAGACATGGACAAGGAGAGCTCCAAGAGGTTTGAAGCGTATATTAACAAGCACCTAACAGCTCTGGGCAAGAGTGATGGTGCTCATCCCGAATACAAGGTCAGTCTTCCTCCATGGACGTAACTGTTGGATCTGTATCAGGTCAGGAATCACTAACAGTAAACAGAATGAAACACATTCTCTTCAAGGAAAGACGGGAAAGACACATGCAGTTTGTTAGAGGAAGCAAAAGTTCAGATTGAGCACCAGTTGTTAAGGCGAGGTGTGTTGTGTAGTTTGATCCGGCACGGCTAAAAGTTCACGGAACCGCCTTTGAAGAAGCGACAAGGGATTTGGAAGGGACAGTTCGGAGGATTCCGTCAAGCTGCTTGAGTATCCTGAAGAATGAACAAGGGTTTTAATTTGAACCTGTGACTAGCTGAGAAATTATGAACATGAATGTCCGCTGCCGTTCACTATAAAGAATTGGTTCATAAAAAGGTCTCATCATGCGAGCGAGTCTCCTGGGATAAGGTATTCCGGACGAAACAAGCTTTCCCAGCGATTCCGGAGCGTGGTATGAGAGTGTCGGTTCTTGGCAAGCCAATGGAGCAACCTGACATTATCTTGCGACAACCGGGAGTTCGTCGTCGCTGATTTTGCAGCCATGAGACTGGCCGGCCGTCACTCCTCCATCCACGCGTTCCATAATGACCAGTGTCAAGGTAATCGATGAAAAAGGGCGGAAGAAGTGAAAAGAAGCAGATGCCAAGGGTGCGCTCAACATTTTTGTAGAATGGTCCTTGGCGCCAGAGCCATTCGAGCGGGGGATAGCAATGAGGGCAACCTATTATTGAAGCCCAGCCCTTGATGGGTTAACTAAGCTAGAAGATCGGGCTATAAGATCGTATATACCTAATATTGGGATTAATAATGATAGGCTTAATGTCCCCTAGGGGCGCGTAGATACGCGGCAAATTGCTAGGCAAGTGACGGATAAGATGAGCTTGTGGCCTGTTGCTAACCTAGAGTCTTGAGGGTTTGTTTCCGATCTTGCCTGCCAGGCGACTGCACTCTAACAAGGGGATCAAGATCAAGACTGTATAGCTTTAAACTTACTGCGCAAAAAAATAAATAAACAGAAACCCTCTATATTAATATTAATAGTCTTATTTATTAGCACAATTAGGTAGTTGAGTGCGAAATTCTTTAGAGTAATAGAGTTCTAAACGATAAGGGAGATAAGATAAGAAGGACGATAAAAGCCTGGTAGACTATGATAGGCTCACTTAAAAAGAAGCGTCTTCATATCCGTAAATCTCACGGTGTCGAGTGTCAGCGCAATCGGTTGCTTATTCAGCCGTGTGTAGTCAGCATGTCATTTGTTGCTGCGCCAACCGCCCCACGGACAACTTCCATTTCAACTTTGCATCATCACCAATAGAGCCACGCGTATCGCCGTGCATCTCAGCCATGATCGCTACGCATGAACCATGAGCAACTCTGATCTTCGCGTACTCGATTGGCTTTATAGCGTACCCGACAACTTGCTCTCTCCTGGGATAAGGCCCGCTCTTCAAGAGCACATCCGAAATAACAGGAAACGACCCCATGCAGATTTGCATGCACCTCTCTCGCCGCCAACATCGCGGCATGAACCTGCTCAGAGCGATTCACTAGAGAGCAAGCAGGTTTCCAAGATGCCGCCCATCACACCTTCGAATAAGAGACGGAAGCTTGGGGCTGGGTCCGCGTTGGGAACACATGCATCGCCTTACGATAACGACGACGAGACACCAACTCAACCTAGCAGAGGAGCTGCACCGTCTCTGCGTGACTCGGAAACTTCTTCTTTGTCATATCAAAGTAGCCAGGCATCAAATAATTCGTCTCCCAGCAAGATGTTTTCCACCCTTGGCCTCTATCCCAGTGGAGTTGATCGAAAGCAACTCGATGTGGATGACCCGGATGTCCCCGACGCTTTGGCAGAGCTTTGCATCGATATGGAGACTATTGCAACTGGGAGTTGCGTCGTTCCTGGGTATCTCGAGGTCTGCAAGATCGCTTTGCTCTGTGCCTAATCTCTTCAGCTAACCTCTCGCAGCCCGAAATATCACACCTTAAAGGCTCAACCCGTACCTTTGCTGTCTTTCGTCCTAGGGTATTCGACCATTCTGCCAATGCACCCAGCCCGACAGAGCCCACGCTCGGTGCTGCTCCAAGCAGCATCCCTGCTGGGGACTATAGGCTCACACTGGATGAAGTAGTGCAGTTTGTGGGCGACGCCAAGGACTGCCATGATATGGAGCAGGAAGAAGCAGACTGGAATAATCTTGTTCATACGCCTCTACTCCGAGCCGTCTTCTACGGGAGAAGGCCTCGGGGCCGTCAACTCGATGGATTTTGTCCATGGTCAGTCCATGGTCAGTCGACTCTGAGCCCATTGGAATGACGACACATAACGACTGACATTTCCTGGTAGCACGAGCGCAAGCATCCTCCCTGGTTACCGGATAAACAACTTCCAAGGGAAAAGAGTCGATTACGTGTTCCACCTTGATCCAAGCAAGGATGGTAATCAGTCTACAACCGAGGATGGAGCTCTGAACCTTCGCCGGACACTAACTGATAACTCCATCAACCATACCAGTTATCCGCCTCTGCGTTCTCACCCCCTTTCAGTCAGTATTGAGACCAAACGAAGCGGCGAATCTGAGCAAAAGGCCCAACTGCAGATGGGAGTCTGGCAAGCGGCACAATGGAAGCTACTATCAGAGCTTGCCGGGGATGGTTTGCGTCAACTGCCGTTTATTCCCGGTATCTTCATTCACGGCCACGAGTGGAAATTTGTGGCCACATCTTATCGGGATGGAAAGACTGTAAGCTACCTCTTAGAGTTGAAGGGCCTCCACCAAAGACCTGCATGCTAACTCTTGTGTAGACACTGTGGACGGGCGGCACATTCGGGTCAACCGAAGCGCCATTGAAGACCTTTCAGGCTATTGCTGGTGTTCGCCGATTGCGAGCTTGGTCGCTCGAAGTCTTCTGGCCTTGGTACAAAACTTACGTACTGAAGATTCCTACCACATTCATATCGGTACCAAACGTGTGAGGTGATTTTTAGAAAACTCTTGGAACTTGGAAAAGCGATCAAGATTTGGTCATCCTCGGGAGTCCTAGTATTGGGAGGAATACGGCCATTAATGTATCAATAGGGGCGCAATGGGGTGGGTTATATAGTACTTTTGCGTGTGATGAAGGCTTTGTTATGGCTTTATTGACCACTATTACATCTATCGGATGAACTACAATGTGCGAAGTCAAGGTTTCCACTCAAGCTGATTTGCTACCTTCACTCTAGCCACGACATTTTACTAAACAAGGTCATACAAATTGATACTGGCAAATGTGAGAAGATAATATTCCCCCTGTGTGCCTCGCAAATATTGCATTGGCCCCGCTTCTTTCTACTAGGATAGCAATAGCCAAGCCCATTGCCGTTGCGCACCAAGTTCGTTTTCGATCTTGTGCCGCGCTAGATCAGACTATTGATTTCAGGGAGATGAGATTTTTTGGACCAGCTACCTATTACTACAAGCATCCCTTTTTCTAGCGTTCTTTTGCTTCATGTTCTTCTTCTTTGCAGCTTACCTCAGTCAATCGTTTTTAAATGCTTGCTACTATACACGATGCGGTCCAACGTTTTATTCTTGGCCATTGGCCTTCTTGTCACTGACTCTGCGCTAGCCGGCCCTTGCAAGCCCAGGTCTTCCAGTAAGTCGAGATAAAGGGAATGACGAGGGTTGATATTACGAGGTGTGATTGATTGACCATGGGTTTCCTTCCAGCATCGGATACCGCAGCCATGACCTCGATCGTTTCTACAACGCAGCCCACTACAACCGCCGCGGAAACCTCTACTACCGTGCCAGTCGCATCATCTGAAACATTCATCGAGGCGGGCACTACTACCGCGATTGCTTCGGATACCGCCACAACATCGGAGGCTGAGACAACAACCGCTGCCGAGGTTACTACTACGACGGCTCAGGTCGAGAGCACAACCACGGCCGAAGTTACTACCACGACGGCTCAAGCCGAGGGCACAACTACCGCAGCTGTAGCAACCCCAACATTCACCATCGTCGGCGGCGGTGGTTCTGTCCAAGGTCAACCCCTCAAAGGCGTAGATCAAGAAGGCACCATCCTTTTATTCAACCCTCAATTTGGGAACATAGTTACCAGAACATTCATTCTCGATCCCGACACCGGCCGGCTGCGAGATAAGAACACAGGAACTCTCGTGTGCGCTTACTACGGATTAACCAACACGCCCTCTGACCCGGCCAATGTTGGCTACTGCCAGACTGGCAACACCGGCCCTGATATGTACTACGACTATTTGACCTGTCAAGTCGTCAGTGGCAAGCTGACTTGTACGGCACCCAAAGCTGCATGCCCTACGGATGACGATGGCAATCAGTCCTGTACTACTCAGGCTGGCAGTGATGTGAACAATCAGTTCTATTATAAGTTTACGCCCAGCGCGGGCGATTACCTTTATATTTCCAGTGGCAGTCCGGGTGGCTATACATCTCTTGATGTCCTTGCCCGGGAGTCATGAGTTGGTGTGTTAAGGAGGTCGTAACCTTTACTTCTAGAACAGACTTGTACACTTCCCTAATATTGCCTAACATGATTCATCTCCAAGGGTACTACGAGGTATATAAACCACTAAATTCACATAAAATAAATAAGATATATTGCTCTTTTATGAAATTCGCCTAAACTCTGAGTTAATTCCGCTGCCGTCAAATCGTGCCATGGACATCTGAAGCAGCTCCTTCGTCTCGGAGTTGACACGTTCAAGACAGACTTTGGCGAACGCACACCGTGCGAAGGTGTAAAGTTTCACAATGGTATGGATCCTCGACAAGGCCGCAACTACTACGCACTGTATTTGAGGCTGTTGCCGAAGAACGTGGTTTGAATGAAGCGGCTGTATTTGCGAGGGCTGCAACTGTAGGAGGACAGCAGTTGCCTGCCCACTGGGGAGGCGATTGCGAGTCTACATGGCCTGGTATGATACAATAACTTCACAGAGGTACATCTCTCGGCATGTCTGGCTTTTCATTCTGATCGCACGATACCGCCGATTTCATTGCCTAGAGCCTATCCAACGACATTCTAGATCCCCACATCTACAAGCGACGAGTTTAGTTTGGACTCTTATCAAGGCACTCACGCCTACATGGGTCTAACACATACAGAGTACCCTAGCTGGTAGACGAAGAGGCAGAGCAGGTTCTGGTTAGGTTTCCACGCCTGAAGAACATGCTGATGCCGAGTATCTTTGCCCAAACAATCGATTGCTGCTAGAACGGACTTCCGATGCTGCGTGCCATGGTCAGGCGGCTTTCATCATTCATGGATGGTCTCGCTCAAGTTATGAATATCGTGTAAATAGCTTGAGTTAGAGTTTGCCCGGAGGAGTGTTATTCTCTCCTCGTAAACAATCATTTTACCCAAGTCACACCTAACTTTGTTCGTGCTCTTGTACCGTCACAATGCTCTCTAATGCAGTACTTACTTGCCGTACCTACCTACCATGGGGCATAAAAAATAGTTTCCCATTCAAAAGCCGAGTTTTTAACCATGTGTGGGAAATTCACGTATTCTTTGATATTGCGTAATTCTTCCTCTTCCCAACTCGACCTCTCATCTTCCTCTACCCCTCCCACCTCGATCACATCGCCAACAGCATCCGCCTCTTTAATTGCCTCGTTTGCATCAGAAATAGTCTCACCAGCCACTAGACACTCCACTAGTATCACAGTCCTTTTGTTGGGATTCGGTATCGTCTTCCTCGACTCAACCGGCCAACTTCCTCCTCAAGATGGGCTATTCTGGTGCTCAGAAGCGCTTATTTTGATCATAACTGTCTACCCGTGCACGGGATAGAATACTTTGATACTAACTTAAGCATGTAGCCTCGGCTTCTTCTCAAAATCTGCGTCGATGTCAACGTCGTCCAAGACGACCTCGTTGTTCTTGTAGGCGGCGAGACGCCTCTTTCTTAGGCGACGGGTCTGCCTCTCTGTCTCCCTAGTGAGCCACCAAGTCCAGCATATGGCGAGGATACACGAGCCCGTCATGCCCATGGCCACCGCGAACGACACAGTATATTCGGGCGCGTACTTGGCGCGGAAGATCTGCGGTCCGACAATGGTACCGATTCCACCTAGAGCGTTCACCCAGGCAATGGCAAAGGCGGATCCCGTCGCCCTGAACGTAGTCTGGAGACGCCATGGCCACATGGTTGCGAACCAGGCCAGCGAGACACCCGCAGCAATGAGTGTAGCAGCGTACACGCCTCCATTGTTCGGATACGCGACCATGACGCCGTAGCAAGCCAAATTAGAGATCAAATACACTAGTGCAACAGCTGGGTATGGCACGGCTAGCGAATTGGTCAAGTAACTGCTGAAAGCAATGAGGATAATTGCTAGAACTGAGGATGGGATGGTGAGCAGTTGACTTTCGGCAATGGAACTGTAAGAAATGAGTCAGGTCTGAACACTACCGACATATTCTGCGGGAATAATTATCACTCACGCAAGTCCCAGGCTGGCGACGATGGTAGGCAAGTAGAACGAGAGGCCTGTGCTGCCAATCGTCTTGGAGGCCCAGATGAAGGCGAACCACCACAGGCGCTGGTCCTTCATAGTGTCCCAGATCTCACTTGCCTTGAAATTGGCCTCGGACGACCGAGGGGCGTTTGGTGGTAGGCGAGCTTGGAGGAATCGCTTCTCCTTGTCGGTCAACCATTTGGCCTGGGCGGGAACTAGATGCCAACCCGTGAGCAATCGTTTGTTTCCGTCAAGACATGGTGGAGGGAGGGGTCTCACAATCAGGGAAGATGAAGAAGAGCAACACGCCGAAGCCAATCGTAACCACACCTTCAACCAGGAAGAACCTGCAGGTTTAGTTAATGATGCGTTCAAGCATGAGGGAAAGCAAACGAACCATTGCCAGCCGGACAAGCCATGTCGCCCGTTCATGCCGCTAAACCCAAAGGCCAACACGGCACTGACAATGTTGGCAAAGAATTCGAACGAGTCTGTGGTTACGTTAGTGAAGTGTTCTGTTCGCAACATTGAGGCATCATGATGAGTATCACGCACAGAAAATTAAAAGCCGGGGGGTCATCTCATCGGCGCGGTACCAGTAGCTCATCTGGAGGATAATACCGGGAAACATGCCAGACTCAGCCTGTCAGTCAGAGGGTCAGTCTCGTTACTCGCCTGGACCAGGATAAGTAGCTACTCACAACACCAAGGAAGAAACGGGCGGTGAGGAGGCCAGCGCTGGACTTGACCGCAGCGTGGCAAGCTAAGACAAGACCCCAAGTCACCTATTGAGATCAGTGAGCCATGCTGCTGTTGACAGCTTGGCAGTAAGCACTTACTGCCCCTGGGCGCTTACCATGATGCGCGACTGGAATCTGGAAGGAAGCATCTTCTTTACAATCATGTTGGTGGGAATCTCGAAAAGCATGAATGGAATCTGTGGACCATGTTGGTTTGGCTATTGTCGATATTGGCTTCGAGACACTCACGTTGTAGACTGTGCTGACCCAGTTGTAGTCGTCAGCAGTCATGTTGAGCTGTGTCATGATGTTCCGGTCGGTGTCTTTGTTCATGATTCTTGCATTCGCGGCCTGCTGTGGATTAGTTCCGCCGTCATCAAGGTGGCTGATTCTCACGTTGTTTGCATCGACATTTTTAATCATGAAGATGATGGCGCACAAGATCATCAGGCGGAAGTCGACGCGGCGCAAGAGCTTCTTCTCCTCGTCGGATGAGAGAAGCGCACGGTCCTTCATTTGCTGTTCATGGTTGTTCACAGAGATGTCATCCGTAATCTCATCATCGAGGAGGGCGCTCCTTGGCTGGACGCCTCCAGCAGGGGCCTTGTCGTCCGCGGCTATGTTTTCGGCGGCTTGAGTCGCCATGGCGAAGATAAAAAACGATGGGGGACAGAGGAAGAAACGTTGCCAGATGAGCTATCAATTTCGGGAGACCAACAGACCTCTTTTATAGCTTACTTGTTGCCTGTAGGTGGTGGAGGTTTGGAGCTTCACCTCGTCAACTTCTCGAAGACAGTTAGCCAATGCCTTTGGTCGGGCCTGTTTCCTGTTCCTACCTTGCAAGCCGACAGGACTCCTCGCCAAGCTCAGTTTAAATGATCGGCCACAAGCAGTTATCGCAGTGCAAGTTCCCACTCCCCATCACCGGGTTGTAACCGAGGGATGGGTCTGAGCGGCAAAGGGAAGCCAATAGGGCCTCCTTATGGTTTCATCTCCCATGTCGGACAGAAATCAGCGCATCTTATCAATCGAGAAGATCGATTAGATGATGTTGGCATTGCCTAGTAGGGATCAGTAAGCAGTACTTTTCACATTAGGCTAAAGTTACCACACTCGTCTACCTTGATGGTGTCTACCCTGATGGTCCAGAAGGGCAGCCTACTAAATCTCCTTGACTGATGACCCTGCAGCTTAGGTAGTGTAAAAAGCACGCAGTCATTTCTCTTAACCTGAAGTATGGCGCATTCTCTAGTCTCTTGGAAGGTTTGACATTCGAAAAATGCGTTGCCGCTATGCCTATAAGAAAGACGTACTTCTGACCCTGCCTCCTGTTGATTGTAGGGATTTGGCGCAGCAATTGTTGAATATGCTCGCCGCTCAGACGATAAAAACATCGGATCTACGTAGGTAGTATCGATTGATAAGATCGTTAGGGGTTTTCCACAAAAAAGGTATGCATAATGGTAAGCATAGCCCACACTCCGTCGTTGCACTTACGTACTTGAAAGCCCTTCACCTTCGTGCATTGCCTGGGGTCCTGCAGGTAGAGTAGAGTAGTCTGTATAATCGCAGTGTCTAAGAAACTTGAGGCTGCATGGGCCCCTTAGCAGCAACCGAACCATTCCACCTTCCATTTGTCCAGTGTGTCTATTGATCTTGTCTCTTGAGGGCGGCCTTTGGCTGCCTTGGACTAGTTATCAACTAATATCGACGTAGTGGCCGTGGCTCCATGATATCAACAGGCCAGTGCAAAGACCGAGATCGCTTTCGATCGGGCTTACCTGAATATGTCTTCATTATTGAGCAGGGATTCTTTCCTGGCAACGAAAGCCATCACATGAGCTAGAGATCTTCATTGACATTCGCCGTTTACGTAGTATCCTCGGGGTGGAATAGTTACAGTATGCTGCTAGCCTGATTTGATTACCGATTGGTGGGGATGCATAGTTAGAGGTTTCATCGCAGGATAAAGAAAGGCAAACACGGCAAAAATCTCTTGGCAAATATCCTGTACGTACCGCCGCTGACACCCCCATTCGCTAACGATCGCTTAGGGGATCGTCAAGCCGTCGTCTGCGGGGAACTCGAATCTGGCACAGGATGGTAACAGTTTTGGGGAGATGGACTGGAGGTGTGTGGATGGCGGCTTCAACGCCGTCTCCGCTTCAGAGGCGCCTGCAAAGTCGGGCTACTCTTCAGTGAGCGCCTGCGCTGGCTGGATGAACCCTTCATCGCTACCACCTGGACAGGATGCGCCCGGATGCGGCGCAGCACGCGCTGTGCATCTCAGCGTACCACCAGACGGAGCCTGACATCAAGTAGGTAGGCGCAAGGTCTTGCATGCTGCAGACGATGTGCCCAAGATGGATATATTTTCTCGTTTATAAATCCAGAACTACCGTGCTCAACTGAACCTCAGCAGGGCTCCCTCTCGGGCTTGGAGCACGGAGGGCGTGGTGACAGTAACAACACGCTGGGAGCCTTGATTTCACCCCAGCGCCGAATGTGTCACCAGACCCAATCTCGTGGAATACTTCCCTGCAGCCAATTCCATCAAGTTTGGCAAATCCAGATGGCGGTAACGACGACAGCCCGGGAGAAGAATCGCAAGCAAGGCAGAGATGAGACTGCCGAAGGGTCCATAAGCGAATCACGGTAGGCAAGGAGCTCAAACACCAGATTGTCACCAATAGCTGCTCATTCCGAACTCCAGACCCCGCGGTCGAATATCGCCCGTCTGTAAGGCGAGGTGTTGGTCATCACAGCTGTGGTTGGGGGCAGTTCCATCGTTCTATGGGGGTGTTTGATAGCAGGCTGTAATATCTGTGCGCCATCAAATGCTTCGGATCACCCAGCCCCTTCCGGCTGGGCGTTGTAGCTTTTACATCATGGTGACAGTGAGTTTCAAGAATTCCGAGGATTCAGGCCACCGGACGAAATCAGCCCTAGGAAGATTGAAAAGCAAACGTCATTTTGTTGGGGGACTATTCAAAGGGTCCTGCTCAAAGGTTTCCGAGGGTTATCTAAAACAGTGTTTGCTTGCCGGGGTCTTTCTTTTCGGTAGACGAGGGTATGTAAGATATAAGTTGGTAGAGTTGAGAAAAGCAGGATCGAGAGGGCATGGGTAGGAAGATATTGGGATTGAGAAACGTCGGTGTTGAGGGAAATAAGGAATCCAGAGGTGCCGGATCGAGGGCCGTCGGTGTTTTTTGGTTAACTAAGACGTGAATGGCTTGCATGCTTTGACGTTGATCCCCGTCAGAGGCACTGGTCACATATGACCGTCGTTTTCGAGACCATTGAGTCTATTCAAGTTGAAATAAAACAACATTCCCAGTTCTCAACCCAGGCTTGCCAGCAAATTGATTGTGCTTTCTGAGTGTTGCAGACAGGTGAAGTTATATGCTTGCCTCTCAGCACCCTAATGTGAGTTTCATCTCTCGGATCGAGGGTCGATAAGTCCGTGGTGTGAAAATTCGTAGATGCTGTTTCATCATCAATCTTCTCCCTTTATCGCGAGACAACCACGAGTTATGCTTAGTCAACTAGTATCCTCCGCTGAATGTGTTACTATTGTTGTCACTGATACCTAATTTTAAAGAGCAGATCCATCGTCACCCAATATCTACTGTCGAGCTATGTTCCGTTAGGGTAGGCATTGATGCCACCTACTTCCTTTCTACCGCGTCGGATCTGTCTCGTAACATATTACAATGTCTAGGTACTGACAAGAACGCGAATCTTGGAGCATTGGAGTGTTCACATTTCACAACCTGGCGGTTCTGATTGTGTATTTTCCTACTGTTGTCATCAATGGTGTCTTTAAAACGACCATTATCCATAATAGTAAGAGGCAGCTAACAATACATGACGATATTAAAAAACCTTACATAATAAAGCGCTTCAACATTAACTTGAAATGTGCAGACAAAGATTTTGTCCTATATCCGCAATCTAAGCTGAAGGACACCGTAGGCCACCATCTGGCTGATGTGTACAGAAGTTATCTCGCTTCTAGAACAATGACGGAGGGTTGATCATTGCCATTTCGAAAAGACGGTCACGGTATCACAGCGCTCGCGATCAGACTATACTGAACCCATTGAAGGAATAAAACGGCCATCACTGACCATCGACTTAGAAGACATGCAATTATGGATGAAATGTTCTACGTATACCATCATTTCCAAATGAGTGTCTGCATCATCATCGTAATAGCGAAGCAAAGGAACAATTCTTTCTCGCCTCTCGTCTCACATCAACAGAACTTGCCCCGTCATAATGGCGACCATGCCACTTCCCCTCCCCAAGACTTTCGCTAACCAGTCTGCCTTTTTCTGCCAGAATTTCACTCTGGACTCTGTCCAGCTTTCCTTTCAGGATACTGGCTTCACCAATAGCCGGCTTGACAAGAGTATTGGCCAGTACTGAGTAGAACGTGGGCGACAAGTCCCTGTTAACCTTTCGTCGCATCTCCTGAATCGCCAAGATCGCCTGATTCAGATTCACCAACATCGCCGGCCCGTGCGCCTCTTTGATTTGAGTCTTGATATCCTTGGCCGAGGATATCAGAACATAGAACTTAGGCTTGGCTTTCACAGGGTCGAACAGCCGAAGGGGGGTGACTTCCCGTCGCCACGTTTCTACTCGATCGGCTCGTGAGGGAGGCGCAGGGGTAGCCGCCGGAGTTAGGGGTCGGTAAATATGAAGAGGCGTTGTTGGTATCAGCGCCTGCTCATGGACAGGTTCCTGGGGGGACTCCTCCACTTCGGTGATCTGAGTGAGGCGGACAGCCGGCGCGACTTGGCGAGATTTATGAGCGATGCTAGGGCAGTATGATGACAGTCGTTACCATTGCTCAAAGCTGTTGGACAGTATGAACCATCGCCTGCGGAGCCGGCAATGACTGTTTGAGTATTTGACCACTCAGGTTCCTTGAAGCAAATGATGGTGGGATTCCACGAGGTCAGCGAGGGCGTGTCTGTCAGAGAACCAGGCGTCTGTTGTTGAGCAAGCTGTTTTTGAGTCAGTTGTTGAGTCAGCTGCTGAGGGAGGACGTGTTGCTGAGGTGGAAGCTGTGGTGGGTGAGCGACGTATTGCTGCTGGGCCGGAATGAGCGGGTGGGCTGGCGGCAGTTGAACCAAGGCAGACTGCTGAATCGTGTCTTGAAGTATTGGGGTCTGTACTGAGCAATTTTGAACACGGGGCGGTACTATGTGGCTAATACTGCCTGTCGACACTCCTGAACACGAGGTTGGCAGCATTGCTTGAGACACCAAGGGAGCCGTAGCATAATCCCTAGGCAAGGTCTGGGCATTAGCTAGCCGAAATGCTGGATGAAAGTTGTCGTTCAATTGTTGAGATGATGAGAACTGGCACGATGGTAGCTGCTGAGCCTGAGAGTAACCTGGCTGGAACGTCGGTCCTTCGGCGACACTGACCGAAGCGAAACGAGACTCATTAAGGCCGGCAGGGACGAAAAGCGGATTGAACGATGTGCATGAGCTCACAGTGGTTTAGGGAAACCTAGTGAATATCAGATTAAATGACGTGGATGATGGAATGACACTGCGAGATGAAGAGTGGGGGACAGGACCAGAGTAATTGATGATGGAGGGATTGAAGGAGGTGATGGAGCCTTGAGATTGGTCAACCATATTCAGATTGAAGCCTGGAACATGGCTGAAAGTCTGTCTGGGGATGTCATCAATGGTCATGACTTCTGGAGCATCTGGCATATCCACATCTCTGGACTCATTGACCAGGTTGCAACTGGGATGTATGAGCACAGAGATGAAGGACCGTGGATTGCTCTGGAGTGCGAACCTCATGAGTTTTAGGGGGGAGGCGAAGCGGCGGAGCAGGAAGGGCTTCGATAACTGCCTGAAATGAATTGAGGCCAGGAGATTGCTTGTTAGTTTCATTGGTTTTTGGGATGACTGTAAGCGTGACATCGCCATCCCAATCAAGTTCCAGCCAATTCTTTGTCCAAGAAGGCCATTTGGCAGTCCACCCACCAGAGTCAAGCCGAATGGACTTGACTACACCGCGGGCGACAAGACAATCAAATAGACAGACCATTTGAGCCTGCACACGAGGGTACACGTGGGTGGGGTAATCAGAATCTGGAAAGTAACAGTTGATGGCTTGGAGTAAACTGGGGAATTCTTTCTGCATTCAAAATATTAGCCATTCTTGTCTCGTAAGTTTGTGGACCGGCGACAAACTGACCTGGGTACATGAGCGTTTGTTTAACTCATGTAATGCCATGTGGCGTAGCATCTGAAGCTTCGCGTTGGGGCATCTCTAGTCGAAACGGGTGTATAGTCCTTTGCGAAGGGATGACAGGGACGCCCTCGCACTCATGTTGGGTGTTGGAGCGACACATTGTGGTAGGGTTTTGCAAGGAAGAAGAGAGGAGTATGAGATCAAAGTAAAGGACCACGGTGAAGGGGACTGAGGGAGATGCCAAGGCGAGGGAGGGAAAAGATCGGGAAAGGGAGGCGAAGCATGTCTTTGAGGTGGAAAGCCCAACGGCATTTGCAGCCTGAGACATCCATACCACCATGACTCACAAATGGCGGTGAGTCTCAGCAGTTGTAGGTTGCATCCTATTGTCGACAAAGCGTAGGTGAAGCTTTTAATACACGTCAATAATTATTGAGGTGCTTCATGTGAGTGTGTGCATTATTACCCCACGTTTCTTTGAGTGCTTGCATTAGCGTAGCACGTAGGGCTGACAGGCGGGGAATGCGGTTCATGCAAGACCTTGGCCAGAGAAGAATCACTGATGCAAGGCAATATTGTGCAAAGCTTGAGCGTCTGGTCAATAGAGGAGTTGAAACTACAACTAGAAGCAAAGTTGTTTCAGTGTGTCAATGACAGGTCCTTCTGCCTATTGTTCCGGTGAGGTGAGGTGTCACATCGGCTACGGATGCGGTTCTTAGCTGAGTGTTCAATAAGTTCATCACTTATTAGGTTTCGTCGTTAGGACTGGCGGCTGCCCAAATTGAACGTGGCGTGGACAATAGGAAATTCTCCTATTGACGACAAGCCTTTGCCTGTAAATCCGGCTTGGCAATCCGTATGTTCTGTTCTGCGGCACATGGTCAGCCTCTTGTACGCAGATGTGGGGGCTTGAAGATATTCCGGTGGTGTCCTTGACGCGTCTTCCGATAAAACAGGATGAAGCTGCTCTTGCTTCTTTCTGGACCAGCGTTCATTGCCATTTGCCTGTCTTCGGCCTGGGGCCAATACCAACCGCCGTTGGAAGGAATGATGGGCTCAATATGGTCACCTGCATGGCCTTGTCTCTGGGCTATCTCTTCCAAGAGGCGGGGGCAATGCTAAGTTCTGAGGACAAGACCTGTTTTGCTCTACAGTACTACCTGGAACACTTCACGTCTCTGCTTGGTCGTGAAGTCGACCACGTCTGCCTCTCCAACATCCGCGCATTCCTTCTTCGAGGATATCTTGCAACCTTTCAAGGAAAAATTGAGTCGGCAACCATTTTTACTGGTAGGTCAGCACCCGCACTGAGCTTGGCTGATCAAAGATCACTAAGCAGCAAATAGGCATTGCGTGTGGCATGGCTAAAAGGATCGGTCTCCACGTGCGAACCTCGAGACTGCATTTGGATGATCGGTTGGCCATGGGAACGGAAGGGGAACGAGCACGGCGAGCACTATTCCATGCTTGCCTTTGGATGGATAGGTACAGTCCCTGACCATCATAACGGTCCACGGCACTATGCGGTGAGGAAAAGCTGAGTTTCTAGCCTGCTAACATAAATGAAGACGTCTGGCAATACTCGAGGGGCGAGCAACATTCATTACAAGAATCGATATCTCGGAAACAAGCCTATTGGAGGACTTGAAGAACGATCCAGGGATCCCCTTCATGGAGAGAGAGCTTTCTCTAGAATTGGTGTATGCCTGCCATATCGAGTTTGCCAATCTTCAAGATGCCTGTCTTGCGGAAATGTTTGGGTACCCTCTCTCAACTTGGAACCTGATGCTGACGTTTCTAGCTACTCCTTTTCGAATCCTTTATCAAAAGATGATGCCATATCCAAGGGACACGTAACCTTTATGACTTGGTTTAACTCCCTGCCTCAATCGATGCGCCAAGTATCCAAAGGCCAGGACTTTCATCCGAGTTTCCTCTCTTTCCAGTAAGAATTCAAGCAGAGCCCAGTTCCCTACCATTTAAGCAGACTTACCAATCCGTTTAGCCTTTGTTTCCACAGCGGACTGATCCAACTCCACCGGCCGTCACTCAAGGCTGGCGGCACCGCGGCGAGTACATCGCATTACTACTGCCGAGAGTCGGCAAAATCCATATCGTCGCTGTTGAAGAAATACAGGCAGCATTTCGATAACAGAGTGATGGACTTCATGGTCATTCACTCGGCTTTCACTGGTGCACTGGTTCATCTCGTCCTTCTCGAGCATCCCCACCTTGCAAGCTACCATAGCTCCATCCGTGGCTTCAAGATCATCATTGACACATTAAGGTGGATCATGCCGTGGTCGGGATACGCTCGAAAGGTCCATGACAACATCAAGAAGATTGCCTTTGCATGGGGCATCTCTCCCGTGAACTCAGCCACATTCTGGGCAGCTAGCATGGGCGACTGATGCTGTATCTGTACGTATTCAGCTCAACTACCTACTCGACTCCCACCCAACAACTCCTTCATAGGCACTCAAGGTAGAGCACACTTGGCCGACTTGTTAATCAAACAAGCCATCAATCTCCTCCAGTGTTTTCCCTGCGGTTTCTGGCATGAAGAAGAATGTCACAAATGTGACAATGAAAGCCAAACCACAGATCAAGAACAACGACCCATAACCTATTGCAGAGAACATGGTCGGGCCAATCATGTTGACTAGGAACGATGATGTCGCGAACCCGGCAATACCAATTGAACTCCCGCGTGTGCGGGACCGTGCCGGGAAGATCTCGGAGGGGTAGGTGAAGGGCACCCAAACTGTCATACCCAACAAGCAAGTCAGTATCAAGTTCCGGGACACGAGAAAGGGAGTGGGGTACTGAAAGACGGAGGTACTTACGCCAGGTGAAGCCAAAAGAGACGCAGTAGATATATACCAGACAGATGATAACCAGTCCGTACGTCTTTGCGAGGTCAGGGTTCATCTCGGCGTGCTTGTCCACGAAATAGCCACAAACTCCGATCAGTAGAAGGATGACGGCACTGATCAAGGCTCCCACCCACATGGCACGGCGGCGGCCCATCTTGTCGGCGAGAAACGCCCCGGGGATGCCAAAGAGAGCCTGTGTGGCAATGGCACCACCAGTGAGCAACGCTGCCAGATCTGGAGCAAAGCCGCCAGTCTCGAACAGCAGGATGCCATAGGCTGACACCAAGCCGACACCAACCATGATCTGAGTCGAGAATTGGACGAAAAAGGCTGACAGACTGCGACGGTGGGTGTGCAGCTGGTCTTTCGCAGTAAACGTGCTCCAGGTTTGAGAGAAATAAGGACGTCCCGTGCCGCTTCTATGTAACCAGCTTTGACAAGCCAACGGGGTGACTCGGGAAGGAAGCAGACAGCACAGGAGATCATGGCCACGAAGATCAGCTGGAAGGCCAAGGGAAAGCGCCAGACGAAGTCGGAGCTCGAGTGCTGAGGCAGAGCATACACCATGAAAAAGGCAATACTCGCAGCGGTAGGGGCAAAGACAAGCTCGGTGCCAATGGCTAGACCACGGCGCTTATGATCAGCTGTTTCGGCAGTCCAGTTAAGGCCGACTGAGTCGATGGCGCCGACAGCAACACCGTTCAGCAGTCTAAGCGCGAGACCCCAGGCAAAGCCCTGCAGAGATGCAAAGATGGGAATGATGATAGTGGCATACAGGAGGCAAACCACAAGAGCGCGGCGCCGGCCAATGGTATCTGAAAGCCATCCCACGCCGAGAGCGCCGAAGATGACTCCAATCCAGTACATGGCATTGATTGTGCCAATGAGAAGCTCAGTTTTGCGAGATCCGTCCGTGAGGCCAACAACTTGGAGGTATTGCGGCAAAGATGAAACACCACCCATGAGGGCGACATCTACGGCAAGTTGCTGTCAGCGGCAGTTCAAGACTGGTGGAGGGTCAATAGACACAATAAAGGCACTAACTATAGCCGGACAGGAGAAAGATCATGCAACCGCAAGCGGTCACCCCGATGCGAGACAGGGACCTGGACAGCCCTTTGAACCGGTATGTCGGGGACGGGCCGGGGAGGTATCGAGCCCATGACGGAGGAGCTGATGCGTGCAGCGTTGGAGTGGATTGTCCAACGTCAATGTCGGAAGAGGAAGCAGGCTCAACGCGTGCATCTGCCTTTGCTTCCTTGATTGAGGTGAAGTCGTCCATGGTGAGGTATCGTCAGCAGAAAAGGAGATGCTGAGGAAAGTAGTAGCGGGTTGGCTGATGTTCATTTTGGTCAGTAACTGCCACACCTTTAATACTTGAGGCGGGGAGGTTTGTAGAATACTCGTCTCATGTACCAAGGCTTGATGCGTAACATGAACGCCACCGTTGTCCAGTTTCGAAGCCGAGCTTGCGTATCTACACAGTGACCAGCCGCTAACATGGGATAAGAGAGGATAAGAGATAACTAACTTGGCATCCAAGAGCTGATGAGGGCCAATCGGAATGACCAACTAATGTGGGAAATCTAATCACCTTCGTTATCGCAGCCCCTAAAGGGCCCCACCGATAACCTCCGGAATTTGATTTACGGAAGATCAACTCAACTCCCCAATAGGAAAGGAGCATGAGCTACTGGACGTTGCGAGCGCAGTATTGAGAAAGGGGAAGCGGTGTCCAGTGTAAATCCGCCTGTTATCGTTCCAGCTGGACGGGAACTGGAAACTACAGCGGCAGGTTCCAGCATTAGAATCTGTCGCTCGGTATAAAGTGTTGCAAAGCATCGCCGAGGCATCGTTTACTTTACATGACCCAACGATATTATCTATCTAATCTTCCATCGACTCAGCTATTCTTTTTCACCCCATTACTGTGCAGTTTAGACACCTTGAGATCGAACATGGCCGAGTCTGTTGTCGACAATGATCCTAACCACCCCATCAAGGTGGCAGTTGTTCAGGCAGAGCCCTGCTGGTGCGTTCATGATGCAAGGTCTGATTCTGATGCAGGATATAGCCTACCATCAACCGAGTTGCAGGTTCAATGTCGAGGCGGCTGTTGAGAAGACCTGTGCTCTCATAGCCGAGGCCGGTGCCAACGGCGCTGAGCTGGTCGCCTTTCCCGAGCTCTGGATTCCCGGCTATCCGAACTTCATTTACGCTCACGCGCAAAAGACGTGCAATGAATACATAAGGAAGTACTTTCGCAACTCCGTAAGCGTCGATTCCAAGCACATGGGACAGATCCGCCTTGCCGCACGCCGTGCGAAGATGACTGTCGTCGTGTTGGGTATTGCGGAGCGCGAAAAGGGCAGCCTATACATGGCTCAAAGCTTTATTGGACCCGATGGCCAGATCCTGCTGCACCGCCGCAAGTTTAAGCCTACGAGCTATGAACGCATCCTCTTTGGCGACGCTGTATGAAACCCCCATATGTTTCTATTATTATGCCGGAAACATTGGCCTTTCGCTGACAACATTATCCACAGTCTGGTGACTGCACCACCAATGTGATTCAGACACCCCTCGGTCGCGTCGGTGGGCTGCAGTGCTTTGAACACCTCCAGCCACTTCTCAAGTACCATAGCTACTTTCAGCAGGAGCAGATCCATGTTGCATCATGGCCGAATCTATTCCCTCTCGTTGGAAAGATGCCCTTCTTCAACTCGGTTGAGGCCTGCACCATGGCTACTCACACCTACGCCATCGAGGGTGGCGCCTTCGTCCTCCTTGCTTCCCACACCCAATCTGAAAAAGGTCTAATTGCCAACGGTCTCATCGAGGAGGGGCAGACAGTACACGAGGGCGGTGTCGAGCTACCTGACGACGAATGTCACACCGCTGTCACGGGCGGCGGATTCACCGAGGTCATCGCCCCCGACGGCCGCACAATTGCCAAGGCTCCCAGTCCCTCCTTCGAAGGTCTCATCTATGCCGAGTTGGACTTTAACGAAATCTACCTGGCAAAGAATATTGTCGATCCTGTTGGCCAGTATTCCAGGACAGATCTTTTCACGCTGCAAGTTAACAGCAATGTCAACCGCCACTGCGTCTACAGGGAAAAGACAACTGAATTCGCCCACACCACCCGGTACCCTGATCTGGAGCCCCCTGAACCCGAAAACGCCTCACTATAAATACAGAGAGACGGGAGTAAACCGTGATAGTTTGGGAGATGCACATTTTGTATCCAATGTTCAAACGTATGCGACGGGCCTTGATATCAGCAGGCTGGGTCGAAGGGTCGATCTGCCGGTAGAAGTAAGAGAGACAGATATCGTTCGCGGTCACGTTGTCAGAGATGACAGTGCCAACCTGTCCTCTGATATCCCATAGTTGAACGATTCGAACAGTGTCTCGGCAAGATTCTCCACCACTGTGAATACACCTAGCTGACGGCGTAGAGCGAACAGCCTGGATTGCTGGTTCCCGGATTTGTCGATGAAGATGCAAAAACTACTATTATCGCAAGACGATTCGGTCATGTTTCGAGATCAAAGCTGATGTGTATTGTCGTTGGGGCGCTGCCCAGCTCCGCCTTGATGATATCCGCCTTAGACTCGAAGGTCTTCTATAGATCTCTAGTGATGCCACTCCAAGGTATTTGAAGTGCTAATTCTTGGTCGAACTGATAGAAGAGCTCCTTCAGGAATTGTGCTCGAATATTGGGAAGGGCACATCACTGTCAATGCCAAACCCTCTTATCATGCTCTGGTTGCGCCGCAGTCGTTTGGGGGTTACATGGGACTGAAGATCAATCGCGCCATCGTCGCTGGGGCTCGATTGACTCGCTGGTGCCATGTCTTGCTCACAACGAATTTGACGCGTTCCGGTATGGTGTAGAGGGGGCGCGTCAAGGGCTGGTGGGCGTTAGGCGGCGATAGCAGGTACCAACAAGGCCGCTGCTCCATCTAAGGCCAAGGAGTATGGTAGGACGAGTCGGAGGGCCGCCCAAACAGAATCTTTTTGGATACCTATTTAGGTGGAACATGGCGTACTTATATCAAGTTTCTCATATTAAAAAAGATGACATTTTCGTGTTTTTTGGTCACTAAGCTTCTAGAGAGAGTTATCCAAAATAAGGAAACTTGGGTTTATTGTCGAAAGCCTATGTGCTGGTTCCCCCCTGGAGTAGGCTAGGCTTACAATCTCGGGCTGCATACCTCCAACGGGTAATGGCAGAACCAACACACATCACCGCCACGCCCTAGCGCCAGCATAGCCTTCTGGGGCCTGCTGGGCTCTGACCCTGATGGTCTTAGCCGTCGAGATTTGAGGAGGGCCAAGCCTCGCGACAACTTGGCGTTGGCCCTTGAACAGGTCACAAAGTTTCACCGCAAAAAAGTCATCTAAATAGTACGCCGATACCTTGCTCTCAGACGAATCTTGTGTGTATCGGCCATTAACTTGCCAAACCAACTGGCTTTAGGTCTCTTGCGACCTGGTCCAAAGGCATGAGATAGGATTGGATACCCGGCAAGAACGGCAATGAGGATGGGGCTGAGTTGGGCGGACTTGGACTAGACAATACCGGCCCGGGCCTTTTTCCGCCACACAGCCTGAACATAAGATGCCGAGAATCGCCTGTTATCCATTCATCCTCCAGCTCAACACCATCGTCAGTAACAGTGACAGCATCAGTTTTCATTATAAGCCCGGTTATTCTGTCCAGTCATTCTCAAATAACATCTATTACAATGTCCGAATTCAATGTAGACGAGCTTCGAGAGCACATCATCATCGCTCTAGATGAGGATCAAGCCAAACGCCAAAACGGCTGGTTCTCAGCCATAACGACACGATTGAACGATGGAACAGCTAGGGAGGCTGCTGAATGGACTGCATTCGCTATAATGGCGACAGCTGCCCTTATATCTTTCAACAAAATCCCCTGGAGCAAGAGGAGCAAACGCCGCTTCCACATTTTCCCTTTCATCGCCACGCTCACTTCGGCCATCTGCTACCTACTTCTTGCTTTGGGTTACACGGGAGAACACACATGCAAAGAATACCATCTCGCGAATCCCAATGCCACAGATGAGCCAGATGATTGGCAACCAGGTTCTCTTGAAGGCGGGACCAATCTCAAAACCTGTCGCCAGTCCGCCGGCCTTGATCAACCCGAGTGGGTTCTTCTCCTGATGCTCTGGATATGCCAGTTTGTCACTCAGGCTGTAGGCTCGCTCTCCAGCGGCTCAGCTGCATACAGCATCATGACTATCCTGAACAACGACAGATCATCGGACTCGGACGAATGGAATCTTGTCCTCAAGTTCTGGCCGTACGCAACAGCGGCCTTCTTCATTGTTCGGAGCACCTACCAGATGATGACGCACAGAAACGCCGAGGCGCGCAGATTCTTCTTTTCCTTGGCTGCATATGTGTGTGCACTGTATGGCATACGCACGGCGTGAGTTCACTCCTCCTATCCATCTTGTGAGCAAAGCTAACATTCTAACAAGCGTCTTCTGGTGGGCAAACAGACGCGTCTTTCCCTCAAACATTGAGTACATCATCTACGCCATCATCGATGTTTTGCTCCACCCTGCTCCTTGTCTATGGCTCTTGGAAGTTGAGGTGCCCAACGTTGGAATCGATTATGATGTGGACGTGATCCAACACGCCGCGCCGGCTTTTGACCTGAGCCAGGTGTTTTTGTTCCTGCGCATGACACAGGTCGCGATATGGTATCATAACCAGGATTACAAGTAAGAGCTCCAAGGACGGACACCAGAATAGCGGCTGCCAACCCATCGAGTCGGGGATGAGGCTTCCGATAGGCCCCACCGATCCTCCCCCAACGTTGTGGCCAGCTGGTTAGTAATGATGATACCAGTCTCAAACAACATCTTGAGAATGGCCAAAGCCTCACAGTTGGCACACGAATAGCTGTCGTTGACACGGTTGTATGAACACATAATCCTTGTAGTCCCGGCTCTGGCAGCATCACATGACACTCTTAACCTAGCACCTGAGTACACTACTAATATCAAAAGCCTGTACCGTAGAAACTTGAAAGATTAAGACTCTTGGCAACGTGGACTTTTACTCCGCTATGCACGTTAATAGGCCTAGTGCCCCAAAAGAAACCAACCATAGAGAGTATACAGACAGAGGCAGCCTTTATGCCCTTCTTGAATCCAGAGCAGTCATTGGCCAGGCATGAATCTGGCTATGTCCCCTTTGCCAAGAGTCTCAATCTTTTTTGAGTTTCTACGGTATCTTAGTTGCAGTCGATGTCGGAACTGCAGGAGGTTTGTTATGCTTTTCAATAGATTCTGCCTTCCCAGTAGACCAATCGTAGTCGTCTAGATACCTGCGGAAAGGGCATTAGTTGTTGGAAAGAGGAGCAGGGAGAATAAGAGAAGAAGTCGTGCTTACATCATTGTGCCGAAAACGTTGTACGAGTCGGCGTTGAAGAGGCACTTGTCTGGCCCGGCCCTCTGGGCAGCCTTCTTGGAATTGAAGTTTGTAGCGAGGTTGAGGATGTTATTAAATTTGTCTATCCGTCATGTAAGTTGCAAATCCCTCCCTGGATGGTGGTGGCGGTTGAGTTTCAACTCACAGGTAGTAACCCTCGTCAACCCTTGGTTGTCACGCTCCGCCTTGCTCAATAAGTGTTTGTGTGATGAATATGTACCACTTGCGTCCCTGTAAAGCCACCTGCCGTCCTTGTCGACGGCATTTTGGTCAAGGACTTTTGAACAGGTCAGCTGTATATATCAGGGAAGCAAGGGGGGGCAACTCACTGTGTCTGTTGGTTGCCAGACCTCTCCCATCGGCTCCAAACCAGTGAGAAAACTCGTGGAAGAGAATGTTGGGCAGGGTGTGGCTCCACTGGTCCAGCTTCTGGCCTATGAGTGAGCCAGATGCCAGGACTGCGGATCCCTTCATAGCCTTGCCGTCCTTGAGAATTTCATCGCAAAGCTGTATCATGTCCAAGTTGGTCTTAGTGTATCCCATAGTGTCTGGTGTACAGGCTGAAGGAATGTTTCGTGGTCCGCTGCGCCACCACAGTCGCCCATCCCAGTAATAGGCCCCGGCCCACTGCACTCCCTGGGATGTTGACTCGGGCCGGTCCTTCAGCTTCTTTCCCGTGCCTGGGAGTAAGGGATCCTCGGCGTCTATGTCTTTCCACTCCCACCGATCATCGCTGCACAGGATGGTAGGCTGTCTACTGCCATAACCGACCTTCAAAGTCTGATCCCCCTGGAAAGCCCTGTTCATTCGGTCATAGACGTCTAGCAGACCGGCCGTCAGTCAAGTGCTCGAGGTGGCCATGGAGTGCAGTTGACTGCTCGACTTACACCAAAGGTCCTTCCAGTAGTTGTCCTGAAAGGTCTCAACCTTGTTGGGATCGGGGACGAATCCAAACATGGGACCCATGGCTCTACCAATGCGATCCCATGTCTTCTGGTTCTTGATGGGTTTTTTACCAGGGCGCTTTTCCAGAACAATCTCAAGATCCTTGACAGTCTTGGCTACCATTTTACTCACGTCACCGTAGGCCCTCTCGATGTCGGTGTAGTATGGCGCACAGCTGACATCGAGCTTCCAGATGCCCAGGTCTGGCGGCGGAGTTTGAGTTGGGGTTGTGGTTGGGGGGTCTTCAGCATGGCCAAGTCCTGTCAAGAGGCCGGCGATGAGCCCGGCTAGACCCTGCGGACGCATCTTGCAGAACGGGTGACTGGAGGAACTGAGCAAGAAAGTATGTGCATATGCCAGTCAAAGAGTGAAATGCAAGGGCTGTGTTTGAGGAAGACAAGATGGAGAAGTGCAGATAGATGAAGGAAACAACCAGCTTGGTATTATATAGGGACGCATACTGAAAGACTGACGTCCGGAACATGAAGTCACAGACGGGGAGGTGTTCCCTGCAGTGACATGACCCACTGCCACCGTAAGCGACGGCAAGGACAGGGGGTCCAGAGAAGAAGGATAGATTGAAATCCGGCATTCAGACATCATGGCGTGTTGTTGTGTCAAACACGCAAATATACACAGCCACCTTGTCCGGTGACACTGCCCGGAACAAACCCTGAGCTCCTAGTCAGGGCATATATGCGCGACAAGAGATGGAACTTTCGTGCCCAAGATGCAAGGGTCGTGCGCGAGATGTTTCCACATGGGGAGAACAAAGCTGACAAAAAGTCTTTTGGCTCCGTGGTCACCAATTACCTCCAGAGCCCTTTGAGGAACTTTTTGTAAATTAAAGATGCAACAGTCTGATGACCTGAGGGTTGGGCGTTGTCGAGTTAGCTGCGCGCGCGGTATTTCTTGATTGGTGATACCTTCACGCGGTCAAGGTTGCTGGCGTTGCAATTGCTGGCCGAGGATGGCCAGTTCAAGTGGTTAATCTTGAAGACTCCCTCTTCTAGTTTACTCATGTTTCGTTCTGTTATCTAGTTGTCCACTCTGGCTCTGATAAACTGCCGAGCCACCTTCCAGGTGCCGGCTTATCACCCCTCAAGGAGCCTCCAATTCCTCCAACTATCAGTGCCTCGGACTCTGACACTCCCCAAACTCCTCTCCTTCCTCCAAAATCATCAAGTCCAGATGCTCCCCCAACAATCCCGCCTCTGCCATCAGGCTCCGTCGACCCGCCGGTTCAACCCCCATCCCCCTCCGACCCGCCAAAGACGACAAGCTCTGAAGGGCCGGGCCTTGTTACCGTAACTGGAACGGACAGTGGGGTCATCACCTACAGTCCAACTAGGTATACCGAGTACGAAACTGCTACCGAGACAAGGACGACTACTAGGGATGACGGCCTCATCATCATCATCTTCCCAGGAGGTTGGTCTTGGATCCCGTTCGGCATCCCAGACCCGAACCCACCACCTCCTCCGCCTGGCCCCCCCACGCCCGGCCCTGACAAGCCGGATCCTTCAACAGCCAAGTCTTCTAGATGCACTCTCACGAAACCGCCAGAGTGTACTCGGACCGTGTCGTTCATCTCGGTTGGGTCGGGATACAGTTCCACCGTCTATGGTGAATGCTCGTACGCCACGTCTTGCGCGACAGGCGAGCAGAGCACCACAACGACTGTTGTCGACGTACAAGGCCAAGCCGACAATGAGTTTGGCGATCCCGAGGAAGAGTGGCCTGCCGAGTCTGGGGATCCTGATCAATCGTCACTCGACTTTTTTGAGGCATGGTACGACGAACTCGGAATCTCGTTTGATTCCATTGGCAATGTCGAGGCCGAGTGCGAGGGCGACGAAGCCCAAATAGACTCCATGTGCCTTGTGCGGACCGTTGTCGACTTTTGCAGCGAGGTGAACAAGGATAAGGACAAAGAGCTCTCTATTGAGATCCCTAGCGGCGGCAGGGAAGAGCAGAAGAGGTCTATCGTCCGACGGGACGTCGAGTGTGACGGATGGGCCTTTGAGTTTGTATGGACGGGCTCAGGCGGCGGACAGTGTCTTGACAACTGCAATGGAGCCATGGCCGAGATTATTGGACAATGTGCCATCAGCGACCCATTCAGGGTCCCGGAGAAGGGCAAGATCGACGCCGAGTGCGGCACGTACTCATACAAGATCAAGCCCTTTACCAAGCCTACGTCTACTTCATCCAAGCCCGCCGAGCCCTCCAAGACGGATGCTACGCCGGTCCCGCCGCAGGCTAGCAACTTCAAGTGCAACAACCCGGCTGACTTTATCGGCCACATTGACGTGAGCGAGTCGTCGGTATGGGATTCAGCCTGGTCTGCCTGCCACCGAGACATTGCCCCTGCCGAGTGGGACACAGACGAGTCCAAGAAGATAGGCATGTTTGACCAGTGGGAGAAGGAGCACGGTGTTGGGTTTCGTTACTCCATCTCCTGGATCGAGGGCTGCAGAGTTTTACCCGACAACAAGCAGAAGCTCTGGCACCCGGAGGCATTCTACCACAAGTACTCACCCGACTGCCGACTTGTTTTCTCTGACCTCTGGAAGTATTGCAGTGAGTACCTTACCATATCGGGTTGTGTCGGTTAAAGATGATTTTCGTAGTGCTAACGAACAATAGATGATAATGAGGGCGTGGGAGGAGCGGTGGACTATGGTTGTATCCGCTATGAGATGAAGGCGGGAGTTTGATATAGCACATCTATAGTAGGTAGTCTAGTCACACAAATGCTATGTGACACGATGAAATATCTCCTATTTCTTAGAACTATTGAGCATGTGTAATGAGCCTATCCTCCATCTCGAATCGGCCAGACAGAAGGCGTAGCGATATACGACTCTTCCACCACATCCTCACACAGTTTGCTATCAACCTCCTTGCCCATGAGCCAGCCAATCCCCATCAAGGTATCTGACATGCACTTTCGCGAGATCTCGAGTTCCCGAAACATGCCGTCAAACGCGTGGGGAAGGCCAGGGTACACGTCCAGTCTCGTCTTGACCCCGTGAGCACGCAGTGCTTTCTCATAGATGATTCCATCGTCCCTGAGCGGGGACGTGAATGTGGACAGGATGCATGCCCGGGTGTGGAGGTTCAGACTGAAAGGGGGAGAAGGCGGCCGACATTATATCCGGACGATAAGCATCCAGCACAAAGTCCATGGCTTCCTTGTTGATGACAGATCCCTGGTTCTGTGAACCTTGCCACGGTCATGTGACCTCGGTCATCAAGACTCGGAGCCTCTCACCAACCTCTGACCCCTGTCCAAAGCCGAAGGCCGAGCACCGAGCGGGGCGAGCACCGAGGAAACGCTCTGTCAAAACCCAAACCCTGCGACATTCTGGCACTACATAAACCGCCTACTTGCGACGGGTCCTATGTTTATGCTCTATGGCATCGCACCGTGCCTACCCTTTCCTGTCTTTGCTAGGTTTGGCTTCAAGGCGGCCGTTCCTCTACCTGTCGTAAGACGAGACGAGACGCGACAAGACAAGACAAGACAACCCAAGGATAGCAGAGCTACTCTTCAGCCAAGGAAGAAGCCCAACTCTCGGTACAATGTCGACTGTGGTATGTATCGCCTTGATCTTCTCTCATCTAAACCCATCTTGGGGCCTTGTCTCTATGCCGATGAGCTTTCGCATGCCGTACTTTCATCTGCATCGCATCGACTGACCATTCCACAGGATCTACGCGTCGGCAACAAATATCGCATCGGCCGCAAGATCGGTGGCGGATCTTTCGGCGATGTATATCTCGGCACCAACATCATCTCAGGCGAGGAGATCGCAATCAAGCTCGAAAGCGTCAAGGCCAAACACCCACAGCTCGAATACGAGGCACGTGTTTACAAGTCACTTGCCGGCGGTGTGGGAATACCATTTGTGCGATGGTATGGCACCGAAAGCGACTATAATGCCATGGTCTACGACCTTCTCGGACCGAGTTTGGAAGATCTCTTCAACTTTTGCAACCGCAAGTTTTCACTCAAAACCGTTCTTCTCCTTGTCGATCAGTTGATTTCTCGGGTCGAATATATCCATGCCAAGTCCTTCATTCATCGGGACATCAAACCAGATAACTTTCTGATGGGCATCGGCAAGCGAGGAAATCAGGTCAACGCCATCGACTTTGGCTTAGCCAAGAAGTATCGCGACCCAAAAACCCATTTCCATATCCCATACCGCGAGAATAAAAACCTCACCGGGACCGCGCGCTATGCATCCATCAACACCCATCTCGGCGTTGAACAGTCACGGAGGGATGATATGGAATCTCTCGGTTACATCATTCTGTACTTTACTCGCGGCTCCCTGCCTTGGCAAGGTTTAAAGGCAGCAACCAAAAAGCAAAAGTATGATCGCATCATGGAGAAGAAGATGACGACGCCAACCGAAGTCCTGTGTCGTGGCCTGCCCAATGAATTCGCCATCTATCTCAATTACTGCCGGTCTCTTCGTTTCGACGACAAGCCTGATTATAGCTATCTGCGAAAGATCTTCCGGGATCTCTTTGTCCGAGAGGGCTTTCAATACGATTACGTCTTTGATTGGACTGTCTACAAATATCAGAAAAATGCCGAGGCTATCGCAAAGGCTGCTGGAGGTAACGGCCCGGCTGGGGGCGACCGAATTCGACAATGAGTGTGGTCGGTCTTCAGTCACGCTCCGTCTGTTTGGAATACAAAGGAACTCTTTTTCAACGTACACTTGCACACAGGCCACAATCGGCCCCCAGAGGTAAAGGTCTGAGAGCGTCTTCCCACATCACCTCGAAGGTATCAGTGCCATGCATGTGCGGTGCAGTGTGTCTGCCCCATCATCGACACCAACACCAAGTTAGCTTGGTATGTACTGGCTACTGCTCCAATGGTCAAGGGACAAACTATGTCTGTCACGGACTCTGTCTTTTCCGAACCATCACCCGATTTGAGAGTTGGTCGACAAGATTGCCAAGAGACACTTGAAGAGAACTGCGTAAGGTGCTGGCTTGGAGATGATCAATAGTGTGGTAGGGTTCTTTTTGAATCTGGTAACGAGTTGCCGAAGAGCACAGAGAACGAAGATTGTACATACAAAGAAAATATATGTTCCCAATAATACTCCACGAATTGTCACTTACCCTGCCAAATACGTCCTTTCAAAGCTATCCCGGGCTTCAACTATAACAAAAAACACATTTGATAGACCCTCTTACATCCATGCTAGAATCCTTCTGTGACGCCAGACGAGTCATAGGTCATGTCACATCTCAATGTCATCATTCAAGCTATCCCACACTGCCCAGTATTCCGTTGCGTTATCAACTGATGCTTCGGTTAGCGCCTGGCTCGCATCCCAGGACGTACCCTGACCAGGTTGGTTCTCTGTAAGCCACAATCCTGAGAATACAGGGTTCGTTGAAAAGGCACCTTCTGATATCGGCAGATTATCAGTAAACTCGCTGATTGAGTGACTGCCGCCAGTTGTAAACTGCTCGTTGAAATCTGGGAAGCTGGGTCTGATAGATGATGTCTCGAATGACATTGCGGGGTTGGGTGTTTCCAAGAAGCCATCGGGGATAGAGTGTAGCTCGTGTCTCATGCTACTGATGGAACCTCTAATATTTGACAGATTCGAACCGGTCTCGACTTGGTAAGGAAGCTCAACGTCCACCTCGATGGGGGTGGCTGACGGTACGACTCGGCTCTTGTTATTGGATCCCTGGGCATCCAAGACTAGGCTGGCCTCGTGTATTCGTTTTCCCCTCTCGACAAGTTTTGCGAGTGCAGACCATGGCCCACGGGTCCTAAGGTCTCCAAGGCTTGTGGTACAGAGACTTGATACGAGTCCCAAGGCATTCCAAGACCGTCGAGCAACGTCTGCCTTGTAACGCCTCAGATACAAGCTTTCCAATATGAAGGCGGTTGCATGCCAATGTAAATAAGTGCCGAAAATCCAGCCTCGGCGATGAGGCGGCGACATCGTCTCCAACACGTGCAAGCACTCGATAGTCTCAACACACGCTGCTACTAGATGGTCTCGAACGTCATTCGAGACGGAGAACCGCAACTTGGAGGATAAGACAGGGTGGTAGATGAGCAGAGATGTCGCGGCAAGGAACAGCTTTGCATTAGTGGCCGTAAGCCACTCCAAGCCGTTATCTGAGCAGTGCTGAAGGTAACGCTCTTGAATCTGCACTTTGCGCTTTGCCACCAATTCTTCCATCCCCTCTTCATTGGAGAGTTCAGCGCCCTTTTGCCCCTGCCCGCGTATCAACTCCTTCAAGAGCAAGCCAATCTCATACTTGACCAGCATATGGGTCATGTCGGTCATGCCTGTCCTTGAAGTTGGATGCCCCATGGACGCGGGATCAAGGTCAGAGTCGTTGATATTTTGCGGAAGTCCGCCATTGATACAGTCGTCAGCTATCAGCCAGTTGGTACCCAAATCTAGAGCCGTCTTCAAGTCTAGGATCCAGAGGCATAGCCACAGTCTTCGTCGTGTCTCCAAGTCGAAGGGTGACTCTTGAGAGTTGGGACCCAGATGTACACCGATGCCTTGGGCTATGCGCACAGCGAGTGCAGTGAGATTCAAGGTCAACCGTAGTTGCACGTATTGCCTTGCAGAATAAATATACAACACAAAGGCTTGTAGTGTCATCAGGTCCGTAGATGTCATGAACTCTGCTCTTGCAAGTGCCTGCTCAGTAGCACAGCGATATTGATTGATCAGGGTCTCCTTCTCTTGACCCAAAAGGTCCCGCACCTGCTCTATATCAGTCGATGTCGAAAGAAGAATGGCAGGGGGTAAACATACTTCTTTCAAAGCCATGGAACCTACAGCAGCGAAGTAGATGGCGAAGATCAAGGCTTCCTCGGGTGGGCTGAGCGAACGGACCCTACCTTGAATGCTCCGGATTGTCTTGCTCAACGTCGGGATGTGGAAGAGTTTTACCAAGGGATTGACGTTTTCAACAAATGTCTGCCAGTAAAATGGTATCTGTGACGGAGAAGGGTGCTGACTGCCGAGGTTCCAGTCGGGTGAGGTAGAGCAAAAAGCCAAAGTATGGGTACTGGGAGGAGTCATAAAGTCATCTAAAAACCGTTTGGCCGGATCTAAATTGCGAGCATCAGAATCAATTGTGATTTCCCTGTCGCTAGCGATAACCTCGTCGGCCTTGTGAAGCTGCTGATAATATTAGTACTGGAAATGTGCCTTCTGGGGGGACTTTGCATACCAGTTCTCTTAGCTCCACTAGACGTAAAGTATACTCGCAGTTGGCCTCTTCTTCAGCATCATCTCCTGGCTTCGCGTCGAACATGTAGAGTCGTTTGGGCAGCCTCTCTCCGATGGACCACCATCGATCAATCCACTGCTCTTTGGCCACAACACCCTCATCGAGTCGAAACTGTATATCCGACTGGCTCAAAGTTGGGCATTCTTTTGAAACGAAGGCCGCTGTCTGGTCGGATACGGGTCTGCCTCCTGGACCTCTCTGGAGGATACGCTCGGCAGCTCGAGCGCGCGGTTTCGGCCGGGCTCGACCAGGAGGTGGAAACACACACTTAGACCCATGCCTCGCGCAGTTGGCGCACGGGATTGCCTTGTCGCATTTGACCTTCCGACGACGACATGTCACGCATGATCGTACGCTCAAGAATGGCTGACGGCTGGAGGCTGGTGGTGATAGGTTTGACTCGGCGGGGTCGCAACTAGTCACGGGATTATCAGAGGGGGTACCATCACAGTCGAGGTTACTCTGGTATGTTTCTGATGGGGGTTCGGGCAGATTAATCTCCATAGCTGTCACTTTGGTAAATAACTTAGGTTCGGTTCGTGGCTAAATAGAGAAGTGTGAGCCTAACCACCTGACCTTGACATTACGGGCGTTTCGGATAATTGATTTTACCGAAAGCTGACCCCCAGGGTAAGTCTATACAGATGATTACTTGTTGAGGCTAAGAGGCTAGGTATGGGTGATAAAGGTAACGAATGGGACGGCATCGTTGCTCTCTTTTCTTTCCACAAGGTTTGTGATCTGATACAACCTGCTCCATGAAGATGATTGAAACTAATCGCGCCCCTTACATCCCATCTCTAGTGTGGGCTTTCTTGTCAGGGGTGGATCGATGAAAGGCCTCCTAGGCCACGATCTTCGTCTCGTGGTTGACAACGGTATCAACCCAAATCCATCGAATCGAGGACGGTGGCTTGCCCTGGTTGGTAGCGTCTTCCATATACGAGTGCCATAGCAACTCTGACATTCGAGACTCAGTACCGATTATGGAGGTGTCGCGCGACCGCTGCAGCTCGTTGATGACGAGAAGCCCGCTATGGGCGTCAGACTTAGTCAAGGTGACATAGTCTGTCGGGTTGTTGTGTAGGCTATAAACTTCACACCACGATAGCCTCTTGGTACCGAGCTTCTCGCGAGCTATGACAGTGTATGCTGGCTTTCCAAGTAACTGTCGCGGCGTTTGTGTGAACTCATCGTAACGGACCCGGTAGTTCGTGGTAATGGGGGGGTGAACGGGAGGGGGAGCTGTATTCGCGTGAAGCTGCGCAACTAAGCGTCTCCCAGCCTCAAGGGCGTTGAAATACGCATCTCGGCGCGTTTCAGAAGGTTGGGATGGCTCAGTGCTGGTCATACTGGCCTTGTCGAGCGTCGGGGGAGAGTAGATCTGGAGCATAGTCAGCAGTGGCCATGATTCTCCGAGGTTAAGAACAATGTACTTGATGACAGAGACAGGTTGAGAGATCAAGTAACAGCAAAGTAAACCTGGATGGCTTGGTCGAAGAGGTTCAATTTTGCACATGAGGCTTGAGGGCCTAGACTTATTACATGGAGAAGGTGCGACGACTTCACGACCAACTCCAATTGAGAAGATGACATAATTAATTACCCATGAACCTCGACATGATCAACCGAACTTGGAAAATTGGATTTAATGTAAATAATGATTTGCAAGACTTATTTTTAGGTAGATTGGTTTTCCCCCAGTTGCAGGTATGGTATAGAATCTGAGACAGCGCTGCATTTCGGGTCAGCCTACTTGACAAACCTGGTTTCCTCGTCATGGAGCCCACATCTCAGCCGTATGCGACATTGTCAATGCCAATGGCCGGCTGGGTCCTAATCTCAGCATATCCAGTGTCGTATTCGCTCCCATATCGGGTAGACTTGATCCTCCTCGAAAGCCTCGTTGTTCATCCTGGCCAAAGCCCGACGAATAGCCAGCCATGCATATCCGTTGTTATCAATGCCAACTCGATGAGAATGACCCATAACCCTTACCACCCACGCCTCGCAAAATGCATCCTGCTCCTGTCTTAACCCCTCGGCTAATTGTCCAACCTCGTCAAGAGCGCCCTCCTCTTTACATAAAAGTTCCCATACAAAACGCACAGCAACATCTAACTTGACGCGCACCACCGTTTCTTCCACATTATCATGATAATCCACACGATCAACGTTTAATGCCTGTCCAGCATCGAACAGTGGTAAGAAGCTGATGGGGGAGTGAAGATGCGCCTCATCGCCTGTCTTAACCAGTAGCACAGTACACCGTGCTAAGTCCCGGTTATGAACATCTTCGAGGTAGAGAGTTGGTGTGTTGTGATCTTGCCAGATAGGGTCTGGCTCTGGAGACTCTTCTAAAGACTTTCTGTCAACAACTATATATAGCGCACGGAATAGGTGGCGCAAAATATAGCCGCTGTCTCTCCACGACTGTATTTTTTTGCCATGTATCGGCTCGAAGAAGCGTGGTGGTGGTGTTCTTGGCCTTGTCCTTGGATGAAAATCGACAAGATCGTTTAAGCGATCCGATAATTGCTGACAAATCCTGCCATGGCACGCTGAAAGCTGTTTTAGGTTTTGAGGACCGTTCTTGCTGATTTGTACCGCTTTGGCGAAGAAGCCGTCTCGTTGAAAGGGCGGGCGCCCATTGTGTAGATGTAACCACTCTCGGTATATGTAGCGGGCGATCTTACTGCTATAGTACGCACTGACTGACATGGTTTCAAAGTATACTATTAGTTCTTTATTCAAAAACTGATAGACTCGCCTTGGCTCAATGAATCCGGCCGGTAGGTGTCGCCTATCGATACATGTCATGCTCCCGTCTCGACGCCACCAGATTTTGTATTCGTCCTCGTGGCGTAAATGAAGGGCTGTTACTTCAAAGAAGATATATCGTAGCTCTTGGCAGATAAGGTTCGGCATTCCTTCTGGCAAAGAGTATAATGGTGGTATTTTCAGATACTTCGGATCATAACCAAGATTCTCATGGTGGCGTATATTGTCGTCGGGTACTGCCGGATCTCTGGTGCCAGAGAGGCATGTGGTAAGATAGGGAGACAAGGCAGAAAACGATTGATGTGATATCGATGTAATGTTCGTCATTGCGCCTAAAGTCGTGGAGGGGTGATGAAACCGTTCGAAATGATGAGGGACGGGCCAAGGGCGTCGAGAGCGATTTATACCCGCTAGTCGAGGATCTGATGAGTCAACTATGCAGATTAAGGTTTTTGGCTGCACCCACAGCAGAAGCTAATCCCTCCAATCCACCGCTTAAAAGCTTCCCGGTCTTGTAGACATTTCACAAGAGTTAGAGGCACTTTGCCCTTTTCGTGTCTTGATGTTTCCACAGACCAGGTGAATGGCTCTGAAAATTATAAACACAATCCTTCAGGCCAGTATGGATTACGGTTGCCTCTCTTGCTTATTATTATTCTACTATTAAACTACAAGCCACTCCCAACTGCTTCCGCAAACAAGATATCAACAAATGTCTCAGTGTTAGACATGTTCCCATCCACCTTTCCAGTATCCTGCGACCCGATATGAGCATCCGTCCCGATATTGGTCATCGGTTGTAGCTCGATGCTTGACATTGATGCTGTTTGAAGGCCATCTGACGTCTCAATAACCATCGTATCCTGACCTTTTCCATCTCCACGGCCTCCTTCACTCTTGTCAACATTGACTGTCACCTCCTTGAATACCAGGATACCTCCATAAGATGGCGGTGCCGTTCGCCAGTCATCTTGGGACTTGGGCTTGTTGATCTCATCCATTGTGTCAACTGATCTTGGTCGGCCGGCGCTGTTGGGTGGGCACAGATTGACGGTGGAGCTAGAACGTGCCGACGCTGGTGAGCTTGGGTTTTTTGTCAATACCATCATCGGGTTTCTCTTGACATGTATGTTGGAAGAAGTCTTCAACGATGCAAACGGCCAGAAGCTGAATTCCCGCGATCGACGACCCTGTTCACCAGTATTGGCACGACAAGATTGGACCAGAGACCCGAACTCGCGGTGCACGTCTCGGGTAAACTCTTGATGCCAGCCATCCGAAGCCTGGTGCATCTTCAAGATACTCAGAGGCACAAATTCGCAGTCGGCGCTCGATAGGACCGAGTGGATAGGAACCACAAGTCGCAAAGTTATCATGACCGCCTCGGCCTGGCTCTCGTGGCCTGGCAGGTGCACGACTGTCGGGGAGAGCACTGCCTGCTCAAATAAAGGATCTTTGATAGACTTGCGCAGAGATTTGATAGTTTCACCCATTTGTCTGGCAAAGGCCTTTTCATTCGAGGATGCGGGAGCCACGTCGTCATCAAAGAGCCTGGGAACAAGACTCGAAACTGGCATCCCTTGGAATTGTCTCAAGAAATCCACTTGCCACTTGTCGATACTTCCCGTATGCAGACGTTCAGAAGGGAGGACATGCCTAGCCCCCTTGTGAACCAGCACCTGAAAGCCACGAGAATCAACCCGGGCGCGAACGGCAAACAGCCCGATGTATGATCCAGAGGACTGCCGTTTGTCTTGACCGGCGTACGTTTCCAGACCCCGTAGTGTTTTCTCAAAATCATTCGACTGGATCTGCATGCTGGCTTGAATCAAGTTGCTCACTTGATGCAGTTCGGCGAACCGGAAACCGGCTGATGTTAACCTGTCGGCGTCACGGCTCGTGCGAACCCGACGAACCAAGAGCATCAGTGATCCGCGTCCGCATTCTGTTTGGTAACCCGGAAACCCCTTTTCGGCCGCATCGACACCGGCCTGGTCTTCTTCCTTGGCTGTACTCTCGCTGTCTGATATGGGACTCCGTGGTCGTCTGAGTCTCGGCATAACTCTTGCCCGGTATGCTCCGGTAGACAGAACGTCATCCCAGAGAACTCCCATCGACGTGATGTGCTCACCCAATTGTTCCGAGAGGGTGAGAGCAGCAACGCAGAAAAGTTCGCGGAAGATGGCGTCATAATCTTTAATCATCTCGCCGTGCTCGTTGATCAATTGAATGCCACTCTTTTCGCCACCAGAGTGCGGTAGCTGGAGAAGATGATGCTTCATGCCGTCCAAGAGGGTTGAAATCCCGCTCCAATTTCGTGAGGCCTGAAAAAGCCAGTGGAAAACGGGATGTGTGTTGCTGAATCCCTCCCTACTGTTCTGTAACTCTCATGTTAGACAAACTGCCGGGAACGTAAATGATCTTAGGGGTTACATACCTTCTCCAAGAACGAGTCTGTTATGGCCACACTAGGCATGAGACCATCAGGATCAACCAGAATCCTCCCATGCTTATCAAATATCGCAGTGCCCAACGTGATTTGCTGGGCTCGGAGGGCCGACCTTTTCATCTTTCGGGCACGAAGAATAGCAGAGCCGGCAAGGATGAGACAAGCACCAAGTGACTAAATGGGTTAGTCAAACTCTTCCCTTAAGCTAAGATACCCTCACCAGACAGATGACGACAATGACAGTTGCGTTCCTCGAGGGTTCGTTATTCTTGGTCTGTATGTTGACAAGCCGATACCGGGTCCCGACGACAGCGCACCAATGCATTCCTGATACTGCTCCGGCGAGAATAAAGGCTGACAAGGATCGCTTCCACCACGAGTGAGCCCATAGTCCTCGAAATACGAAGAACAGAGACAGGGCAATAATACTGGCGAACACGGCGATGATAGCCGCGCCAACGATGAATGCTGGTCGATATATACATGTGTAATTCTTGATGGACGAGTTCCCGAGGTAGTGCATACCGCAGATAGCAGCACCACAGAGAACACTTCCGATCGTGATTCTCCACCAGGAGATATAATTATTCGTGCCAATAGCGACAAAGGCGGCAAGAAGAACGACGATGGGGACGAAAAAGGAGACGGCAGTAAAGCCACTGGAGTATGCCACTTGCAAGTCGCGTTCGTGGTTCGCTAGGTCGATAGCCCTGTTGCCGATAAAATGCTATGGGCTGTTAGTACAAAGGTAGCCACGATAGTGTCCAGTCACTCACCATGCACCAGATCGATATACCACCCATGGTGATGGCTGAACTGACCAAGAGCAAGCTAATCGCATCAGTATTATAACACCAAAGTATTCCCGCATGTTGACATACTGGTTAAAGAACCCTCTCGATCCAGTCCGGCGGTTGATCAGCTCGAGTGTCGATGCCGCCCCAACGAGGCTGACCAAATAACTGAGAGCTATGAATCCACCATTGTAGCTTTGGGGGACGACATGCCCTAGGTATTGATCAAAGAGATCTTCGGACGGCATGATGAAGAATGTCTCTCGGCTCAGCAAACAAAAGAGCTGTCCTCGATGTCATCGGGCCCAGAAAACACGATCGAGGCATGAGTGTCTCTTATTACTCCCCTTTACCCCTGGTGAGGAGGGTCCACGTGCATTTTGGAGTGGTTCAACACATTGTCCTTGCTCGGTTTTCTGCTAATCAACAAGCGACCGATCTCGCACCTTTACCCACCCTCCACGTAGACGCACGTGTAGATGGTTCACAGCCAGCCTTCCTTAGCTTGACGCAGGGAGCAGCGCCCTGGCATAACCGGGTTACTGGTCATATGTCAATCGGGATTGACAGGCTTTAGGCAAGCCACTAGCCGAGAAAAGCCCAAGCGAGCTGATGAGGCTTGCGTACACAATGAAGGTTTGGTGCTAGAGTGCGGAACTACCGTAGCCAAGGTGGGCCCAGATCCATGGCTGGCTGAAACATCACGCCGTTGATCTGCTCCAGATCAAGGTGTCTGGATATAGTTAAGGAACGAAACAATCTCAGGTATAATCCTTTCCATGTTATCCAAACAATCAGTGATCGGAGAGCGTTATACTTCAGTATCTACATAGCCTTAACGAGTCACAGAGTATCTGGGAAATCGTCTCCGGCGTTCCCGGTAGTTGAATCTCAGAGCCGAGGCCGCGAGGCATGGTTGCCAAGTCGTTCAGCTCGCGTACCCCAGCAAAATCTGATAAGCGAGGCTCATGAAAGGGAATCTTGACGCCACGAGGCCCACTCACATTCACGCTCTGACCTCACGGCATTTGCCTTGGAGTTGCCTCGCTTATGATGGGCCCTGGCCGAGTGGAACGCCGGGCAATTCATTTCATTGACGCCACCTTCTCGCTCGGCCACAGCGTGTTAGTTCTACTGTATTTCTCTTTCCCATGATTTTTTATCTTGCACACATTCATCTATGTGAGATGGGAAATTGGAACCATGGGAGGCCAACTCGATTTATCCATATGTGACGCAGCTGGTGTCGGCCTGAGTAACTCAGGAGTTGTTGGAGCTCATGCCTAAATCAGAAAAGCCACTACGAAGTATGTCTGTGCATTCTGGAAATGTCTGAGCACCGTTATCTCGATGCTGTTGGCATTTGATGGTGTAACTCTTGGGCCGCCTAAGGGTCGGGTCGTTGGCTTTCAGACTTGATAAGTGACCGAAAAAGAGAGGCTTGGGACAAGTTCCTACTTGCTCTCGCTAATCACAGCTATATTGTGTCAGTGTGTCGTGACGATCCGGGTCACACATCCGGAGAATAGCAAGGGTGGTTGGGCGGGGTGGTTAAACAAATTGTTGCCCTGCCTTGACGAGCGCTCTGCCCTTGTTTGACCTACTTAACCCATGGAATTTGAGTCGTCATTCCGGATGGCCGAAGTAAGAGATATCTACCCTAGTACCAGCAACCGATCCTGGAGGGAGGTTCATCGGCATCATGGGGGAAACAGGGCTCTCAATGTTGTGTTAAAAGAGTTCTGTATCGCGGCTGCGGCACCGCAACGAACCACCGTTTGTCCTTTCCCCATTCAGCTCCAGTTGTCTCATGCTTTGGAGGGGCCGACATTACCGTTGAAACGTGGTCTTTGGTCTAGATGCTTGGCAACCGGAATTGCCTCGATACGGTCATGACCGATTAACTGGGCCTCTGGTGCATTAGTGGGCAACCCAGCCACGTGGGAAAGGAGATGCTCCAGCTTTAAGAAAGGGGAACTAGGTGTACACGAATAACATGCTGACTTTTCTTGGGTTGGCTTTGACATTGACAGAGGACGTATGTCTTGTAAAGAATATCGCTGAGATGTATCGATGTCTTATTCATGAACATCGAATACTGTTATCCAGCAGATTTACCTACGCCCTCGGCTCGCCGACAGCATCATGGCTGGCTAGGCTATCCCGAAAAACCGGTACTGAACATTGACAGATTCATCTAGGCCATCCTTGGCTTAGGCACTACGCCGCGTTCCACATTGCGGCGTGCACGAAGCAAAATGCGCACCGAACCCAGGTGAGGCCAAGGAAGAACAACCGCCACCAAGCCCCATGACGGGCCAAGAACCATTTGCGTTGCCATCTTCTTTCTGATTGTCCGGGAGTCAGTCGACGAACACAAGTTACTCTGCGTTTGACAACCGCAAGTATTTCCAACAGAAAGCCAAACCTCAGGCGGTTGCTTCAAGAATCTGATTCCGAGATGACAAAACAGAATACTTGGTTTACTGTAGTGTAGTGAGTGATCGATGACTGAACAATTTGATCATCAATTGAAGCCAGCTTCGGGAGACACTGGCCCTATTTTTCGAACCTCTTGCCTCCTCATCCCAAAGCAATCAAGTTGTCTCATATTTATTCGGATTGATGCCCAGATAAATACATAAGCGCAGTGGTAGTGTCATGGGAATCATTATACGTAATTTGCATCATTATACTTGCTTCGAAGCCAGGAGATTTTCCATTGCCCAAGGTCGAAACGTGGTCTGCACCCAAAGCCCCAACTGCCTCAACACCGACACCAACTTGTAAGACCCAACTAGAGACTTGGTGTTCCCTACAGAAAGTGTCTCTATGACCTCAACGCCGCTAATTCCGTCTTTCACAAACAGCAAGGTCCAATCTCCACCACTAGTGGACAGCACGGGAAGGGTTATGCCGACAGCATGCGACGTTTTGGCTGATGACTTGCCCGCCAGAGACCGCAACCTCTTGAGATGAGCGCTTGCCCAGATGGAGAGCTGTGCTTTTGCCTCTTGACTCGATCCTTCAAGCGTTTTGGTCTCGATGCTGATGGCAATAGGGCGATCGCGGATTGGTTGGTACGACGTGTGGTTAATCGAGTTGGAATCACTGGCGGTTTTGAGACGGCGTTGAGATGCAGTGACAATGTCGTCTCCAGCAAGACAGATACAAAAGTCCACCATCTTGGACTGCATGTCTACCCCGGAGATGTGACGTGATAGGTAGGGCTTGTTGATTGGGGCGCGTGTGACATCGAAATGTCGTATTGATCCAGCAAAGCACTCAAGGACAAAGTCCAGAATTGGTTCGTGTATGCGAGCGTTCCACGCTGCTTCAGACCAATTCTCCAACTCGCATTCCTGTGTGCGCGCGACGGTCCTCCTCAATAACCTCAGCTCCTCGGATGCATCCCATGGCTCCAATCCGTGGGAGCGCGCCCACTCTTCTGCGTCGTAGAAACTTGAATCCGAGACCAGATCATCGACGATGGTCATGTACGACTGTGCTTGCTGCTCGACCTGCCTGGGAATAATGCTGGATCCCTGACGGATGGCACGAGCGACCGTGACCAGGCCCACGACGTCAGATGGTAGCTGATCGGGTCTTTGCAAGGTGGTGAGCACAACCGGTCTGTCAGCGAGACGCAGGTCAGACATGTTCTTGACAGGGCTTCGCTTGCGCCTCAGTCTGCCACTTCCACCCGTCGTATCCGTCCGTGTCGACTCGGTAACAGAGCTCGCGCTGAGAGAAGGTGTGTCGTGGTCGGCAATCGATTCATGGTGAAGACTCGCTGGCGGTGAGTCGATCCTCGGGCGCTTCGACGGTGATTTTGCCCTTGGAGTTGCTTCTATATCGCTACACAGGTCTTCAGTCGGAGGGGGCGAGGACATGCCGATGGCTGTGATGGCAATGGTGTCGTCGGCGAATTTGCGTTTGGGCGGTTGCAAGGCGATCTGGGGGCTGATGAGAGAGTTGGTTTGTGCTATCCAATCCTCAATACGCTCGAAACTCATTGCGCACACATGAGAGGAGGAAGAGGCGGTTGGGAATAGAGTTGTCGGCAGGTCAGTTAACGATGAAGAGGTATCTAGGTAGGCAAAGAATCGCTTACGGTCGCCCGTCCTGACTTTATCGTAGTGTTACATAAGCTGAACCAGGGCGTTGGCCCAACAACGTTATCGATTGCGATAAGCTCTAGGGTAGTGACGATGTCTGATCATTTGAAGTTGAGTTGTTCTGGAGAAATACGAAAGACATGGTATTTTCTGATGGATTTATTTCCATGCGCGATAGGCTGGTTGCGTTTGTTTCTAATAGTCAAGGTATGATTGGGACTGATCAAAACTGTGGCCCGAAGAGAAACCCGACACTGGTGAAGCCGAGTTTTGAAGAAGCTGCTGTTGGAGTACGCAAGGTGACAAAGCAAACACACCTTCTTTCCAGCTTGCAAGTTACAATATCATCTTTGCAGTAGAGTCTTCACAATAGGTCATCACTATAATGCTAATGAGCATCTCCAACATTGCCAATTTCATCGACTCTTGAGCTTGGGCAGAACAACGTGTGGAGTCATCTGCTGCTAAGGGGTACATGGATCTACGTGGTGGCTCTTTACAAACTTTAGTACCCTTTAACTAGCGCGTCCAGGCTCGGGGGATCTCCGCAGTGTACGAGTCGCGTTTCAGACTCCTTCCTGCGAGTGTGGGTAATCTATTCTACGGCCGGTCTGGTGGGATTTGGCCCTGTAACCTGCCCATGTCAACTCAGCAGACCATCTACATACTAGTGCATAAAACACCACACTTTTCAGAACGCGCCTGTCAGGGTTACCTGCCATGGCCAACGCGTCCACATATCAGTCATCTCGAAAGACAAAATTTGTACGCTTCAGAACGCAGTCTTTGAAGCCGATCGTCAAATTCGTTGCCGTCATGTTAGAGCACCAACATCCAGTGCTCCAGAGTTCGAGTGCTCGATAGGGATTGATTTGACTATCTGCCTTATTCTAATACTAAGGAACGGTGGAAGAGCATCATACTACCATGAACTCTCGGCCGTCAATCAAGCAGCGGATATCACAGACGCCACCCTCTTCATAAGAGACTGTGTGTATGAAGTACTAGGGGCAGTGTGGTCAACCGTGTAAAGGGACACTGAAGCCGCACCATTCTCGACAATATAGGTCTCGCCGGGCAGAGAGCAGTTGCCGTTGATGCAAGCGTTCACGCCGGCAGCATATGGTTTGATATTCGCCCAGGTGAAGGTTCCCTTTTTGGGATCAAGCACGGCTTCATTGACATGGGCGTTTCCAGTAAACCTAGTTTGTACAAACTCTAGGTCATCGCCGTCGGTCAAGAGGGGAAGATTGAGGTTGATGCCATAGCCAATAGGCAGCAGGGGGGCGCGTTTAGGCGCCGTGCCAATGAACTTTTCAACGAACTTTGCAGAGACTTCGGCAGCCCAGGTCGCGGGGTTGGTGCGGTTAGTGAGCTCAAAATACGGAGTCTCCTGGTTGCTCGCGGATATGGCAATGGCAGGAATTCCGCGGTGGGTGGCAGCGTATCTACCAATGTCTTGTTAGAACTCACTCTCGAATAGAATGAAACTGGGCCAAGATTACTCACGCAGCACCAGCAGTGCCCGACAGAGTCCACACGAAACCACCCAGGTTGGTTCCAAAGTTAGGGCCCGTGACGACTAGGTCAGGAACCTTGAAATCGGCATAACGCGGGAGCACATAGTCAAGCGCAACAAAGGTGCAGGCCGCAGGTGTTCCGTTGTAGTACCAGATCTGGCTGTCCTTGGGATCACTTCCGACCTAAAAAAAGCATGTTAGAAACTAATTCTCAAAACGGATTCTGAGATAACGGACAGAGGGTGCTCCCGCAGGGATCAAGTCGTAATGGGATGGTCCAGTCAAGTTTCCCTCGGTCGTAAACTCAGAGGTTCCGCCCTTGCCACTCTGCTTTGTCGCGGGGGCAACAACCCAGACTGGAAGATGGTCATGTTTTAGCCTTGATCTCAAGCAGGCTTGGGACATGATTGTTACCGTTGTGATCCTGTTCCTTGAGGATCCGATAGAGCTCGCGCAAGTTTGCCGAGCCAAATCCATCATCGTTGTTCAGCAAAATATTGAGCGCTTGCGACGAGGAGGCAAAGAATAGAGCCGTTGCGGCGAGAACTGATGGAAGACGCATCGTGGACGGGTTGATACCTGGTTGAAGGTTGAAGCCAAGGGGTCAATCAGGATTGGAACAGCAAAGGGAGGGACAAGCAATATTAATTATTTGCGCCATCATGTCCATCTTTTATCTACACCGACCGAGGATTGAGAGAGATCCCCGTTATCTCGTTGCCAAGAAAACAAAAGTTCGAGCAATCGGCAGCTTATCGCCTTTTACTCGCGTGCCCTCCTTCCAAAAGTGGACAAAGCCAGGTCAAACCAATAAATCTACGCATCTGATTTGTGGATTTGGCCCTTGCACCCATGTTGAGTCCTTTCATAGTCGCATTGCTGCTCAGCAAGGGACGGAGTTACTAGCTACATCTAGCTAACTGGTTTCTTATCTAAAATCTTATCTAGAAAACCTGGGGGCAGGATTGTTTTGATCGCCGCTTTCCAGGCGGAGATGGCCGATGAAAGATTGGATATGCTAGAGAATGTGTCTCCTATATGTCCATACCAAAAAAAGCTGCCCCCTTGGGATAGTGACACCGAGTGCAAGTTTGCACCATTCAAACAAGTCGCTGATTGCCCGAGGAAACATGTTCCTTGCTGATGTCTGATGGCATCTCAAGGTATCCCCTCATCTATTTGTGAGCCTTGACAGCAGACCATTCCTTGTCACAGAGCTAATGTCTGGCCACCATCCTCATCAACCTGGTGGTTTGGACTTGGAAGAGGGCAGACTTTGTTGAGCCGCTCAATGCTATGGCATGTAACAGACGGGCTATCGAGCTATCTTCGGAGCCTGCCGACGTCCTTTTAATCCTGATATCATATAACCCCTCGCAGTTCCCCCATTGCCTCTCGATGGCTTCTCCTGAGGCAACGATGGAAGAGACGTTCTTCGTAAATTTCCTCCTTTTGGTCCTGCGTGAGCTCCTTGGAGTTGGTTTCCTTGTGAAATACTTCCTCTGAGTGCTGTGGGAAGCTACCCAACTAGAACTCTTGACTCAGTATGTTGGATAGAGTAATAGAAGTGCGTGCCACAATGGAAAGATACCCATCATCCTGGTTTATATGTATTTTACTCTTGAGATTATTTTGGTTGGCAACTTGCTCGAACTCGTAATTATCCTTAGACCGACCACTGTGTCATGATTTTGGGACAAGCTATGCAAAAAGAACTGCATGCTTCTAATGTCTCCTCCGTGTCCCTTGGGTTGATTCTCTTTGTCGCAAAACAGTCTCTCGTATCTTGTTTAGTGTATACGTCAGTATGTCCTTCAACTCCTGATCATCGGGGTCGATGATATTGCCGTATGGAGGAACGTCTATGCTCTGAAATTTTATTGGCCGGATGGACATGAGCATTCAGATCTGTAGGCTAAGATGCTCCCATAAGAGATCAGGTAGTTTCCATTTCTGCGCCGCCCTGTGTGGCTAGTCCTCAGGTAAGCCTGTCAGCCCGTCAAAGACTGACCAGATAGCGTAGGTTGCGTCTTTTGGGAACCCCATTCGTAGAAAGTCCAAAAGTTCATGAAACCTGGCATCGTTGAAGACATAACTCTTGTTACCCCTAGAGTCGCAGGCTTGAGACAGGGTCTTCGCGTAGATGGCATCTTGTTCGGCAAGTTGGCAAGTACTGTACTCGAGGACTGTTATTATTGATCGAATAGATTGGCTGTCCTCGCTAGAGCTGTGTGGAAAGATGTATGTGGAGACCGGGGCACTTGGAGACTGCCTGACAAGTCCATCATATGGGCAAACGTGGTGGTTTACCATGGTGGACAAAATGATCGACTTGCCTGTGCCAGGATCACCTGTCAAGACGACCAGCGGTCCTATACATTTTTCTTCCTTCTCTACCAATGCAAGAAACTCAGGTAAATCTATTAATCAGGATGTGGTGTTGGTAATGCAGTCCGTCCTTCCAAGGTCGGTCGCATGTATCCTTTAAGAGGTTTGTACAAACCTGCCATGCCAAGTGCGTCTTTGATGCTTCCTATTTGCTTGCACGCGACAGCGACGTTGACAAGGACAAGATGGATTTCTTAGTAGTACCGTTCGCTCATAACTTGTTGTGATGGAAGCCTGGTGCCGCCATAGGTGGGGATGTTGAGCAGTCATTGTGGGGATAGATGACTAGGTAGATAAAGGTGAAGAATACTACTACAACACCAGAGCATCTTGATTCAGCAAGGCCACGACATGTACAATCACCAACACCAAAGATGAGGGTCAGCTGATCTCATGATTCCAAACCCTGCAAGTATTAGCAATGAGGTATGACACAACGCCGCCAACGGAGGCTGGCTCGGCGAATTCAACGGTAATAAAATCTCTTCCATCTCTAATAGGCAATTCTAAACACCAAACCAATCCCCCACACTCGAGGTACCCCGCCTTCTCTCCGCATTGAGCAGTGATATTCATGGCTCCTCCTTATGGTTGTAGTTTTGCGGGGGAAACATGTCATAGTAATGAGAGCTTTTCGCGATTATGGCTTTTCTGGGCAGATCCATCCACTTTGTCTCGGCAATCCTGGTTTTCTGAAAATGCGGTCATGACAGTCCATTACTCAATCAGGAAGTCTCATCCACTGACCATGTCAAAGAGATGCTGAGATTATTGTGAGCTGATCAAGTATAAAGGTAGACAGACCACTCAGCGGAAGCCATCGTGGTGTGCACTGCCAAGTACCTCACTCACAACACAAGCAAAATGTCAGTCAACTTCTTTTCACGGGTTCTATGGTGCTTCGTTTTCGTCTTTGTCTTCCCTGCCTTGTCACAAGCTCTTAACGAGGACAAATGTCAAACTTCTCGGTACGAGAACAAGCATCGCTTGTTTGTTCTCACAGACATCAGCAACGAACCGGATGATCAAATGAGTCTCGTTCGTCTGCTGACCTATGCCAATGAGTTGGATATTCAGGGCATTGCTGCAACAACCTCTACATGGCTGCCGAACAAGATTGACCACGAGACCATCATCGAAGTGCTTGATGCATATCGCAAGGTCGTCGATAACCTCAACGCCAATGTCCCTTCTTCTGCCGCTTATCCCTCAGCAGACGACTTAGTCAACCGAGTCTTCAAGGGTCATGCCGTATACGGAAGGGCCTCTCTCAACCGGACCCTGAGCCAGGCAGCTAGCGAGTTGGTCAAGGCGGCTGATGGCTCCAGCGTGGACGACCCTCTTTGGGTTGCTGTCTGGGGTGGAGCAGCCATCCTCGCTGAGGCCCTCCAACACGTCTCGCGGACCCGAGCTGATACCGCCGTGGCCTCATTCGTCGACAAGCTACGCGTGTACTCTATCTCGGATCAAGACGATACAGGGGTCTGGATCCGCCAACGTTACCCACAGCTCTTCTTCGTCGTTTCACTCCACGGCTGGAATGAGTATACAGATGCGGCATGGAATGGTATCTCGGGAGAAGAGTACCGCCACTTTGATCAGGGTGGACCTGACAGCAGCATCGTTTCCAATGAGTGGTTGCAGCAGCACATTCGGATAGGGCCCCTTGGCTCACACTACCTGAACTGGTCCTTCATCATGGAGGGAGACACACCGTCATTTCTTCCGTTAATCCAGAACGGACTGGGCCACATCGAGCACCCAGACTGGGGCTCCTGGGGTGGAAGATTTACCTTGCTTGATCAATCAAACCAGTCACGCGTGTACGCAGATGCCACGGATTATGTGCAAGGCTTGAACGGGCAAGGTTTTATCAGCAAATGGGCGACGATTTGGCGATGGCGCCAGGACTACCAGTACGACTTTGCTACTCGGATGCAGTGGACGGTCGAATCAAGCTTTTCCAAGAACAACCACGCACCTGTCGCCATTGTCAACGGGTCTTGTGGTCCTACACCCTTGGAATTGCGATACAAGCCCGGAGACAAGATAGTATTGGATGCATCCCAAAGCTGGGACCCGGATGATGACCAGATGAGTTTCAGTTGGTTCCATTATCGTGAGGCTGGTGGGAGAGGCCTTGAGGGATTCACCAATGGAAAAGAAGCCTTTCCAAGGTCCAAGCTGACATTGGTGAGCCAATCTGTCAATATCACCAATGCCCAGCCCGATGGGAGTGTTGTCCTTCTCCAGACAAGTGATTCCGTCAACAACGTAAGTGTGTTGAACCCTTCTTGAATGTTCCAAGGACTGATCACTACAATAGACGATGCATATTATCCTGACAGTACGTGATAGCCATACCTTGCCGGTAGCTTCGTATAGGAGAGTAATCCTGCGACCCCAAGAAGCTTAGGGTAGTTGAGAGATTGTTGATACAGATGTAATTCACACCACTGCCTCTGTTACATATGATAGGTGCCAGAATGCACAATGCGTGAAGTTGGCGTATAAAATAGCCACGGCGTGAATTATACCTTTCCGGATACACCTGGGAAGAAGGATTGCTGCTCGTCAAGCCTACCACAATTCCCCTCTTTGACTCTATGGCTGGTTAGAAAAGCATTATGGGTTGAACTAGCATGGACTTGATCATCTCAGATCTGTTCTCATTCACGTAATGAATACCCTATACTTTAATCTGTTCTTTCTTATAGTTGCAGCCCGGCCCTTGATGTCTTAACTGAGCTTAAAGATCGAGTACCCTACACGAAAAAAGAAGCACGGGGAACCGGGCCGATCTCCCAGTCCGCAAATCATGCCACTTATGGCATGCCAAGATCTTACTGAAGGATTGTGGGTGAGATTCCCTACGCAGTAAACGCCGAAATTACCAGGGGGATGATGATCCCTGTCGAATTAAATTGCCTTCGCTAGGCAGCTGTTCAGTTTTAAACTCATGCTACCCTTTCACTCTCATATAATCTCTCCAAGCTTTCTTCCGCAACAATCGTTACAACACATTGTCATTTATTAAGACTCTAATCACTAATATCACAACCCTCCTTCATCGCTCGAGCAATGCATCCCTCATCATCCCTCGCGGCCCTCGTTGCCCTGGCCGGCTTCTCTTTGGCAAACCCTAACGGCTGGTCCAAGACCAAAGAGGCGGTGGACAGTCCCACAAAGCTCGACGACTGCGGGTGCTGGCCTATTTATCAGGCTATGCTACGATGCCAAAAGCTGAAAGGCCCCAACGCCGACACCAGGGAGTGCGTGTGCATCCCCAACCCGGATGGTTGGTATACGTCGATGGATGGCTGCCGCACGTGCCTGTCATCTGGATCAGAGAATGAATTCTTCGATAACACGGCTCGCCTCGTTACTCAGCTGTTTGTCTCTTGCACAAACGCGGGCGGTGGCGTCACCAGTGATGGTGTGAGCATCTGCGCCAGCAACTATTACCGCGAGGCGTGCGTATCTCTTGGCACGGGTGGCCGGGCCAGCTGGGCCAGCTTTGAGGAGTTTGAGTCCAACACAAAGGGAAATTCGTCGTATGTGCTGGATATTGAAGAGTATGGTGCCGACGAGGAGACGTCTACTTCGACAAAGAGTACGACTGCAAAGACAACGGCCGTGGAGACGGCTACTGATTCCGCCAGCACTACCGAGACTTCGAGCACAGCGACAAGCACTGCTACTAGTACTGGGGAGCCTTCTACTACTGGTAGCTCCACCACAGAGAACGCCTCGGGGACAGAGTCAGGTTCTGCATCGGCTGCGACGACCCCGTCCTCAGCTATCAAGGTTGCGGATGCTAGGATTGCAGCTGTCATTGGGGGGATGCTGGCGGTGGCATTTGGAACTGTATTGTTTTGATTAATGCAGCCATAATATTTAGTTCCTGGACAGCTTTTGTCTTTCATGGCTTATGGTCTCCAGGGGGAGCAGTGATGATAAATCGTATGATCAATACTCTAATTATCTAGTTGAAAGGAAAGACTAGGCATGGCGTTCCGCCTCTTCCTGAGGCTCGACATCCGTCATTAATCCATTTAACAAATCATCCACCGCCTCAGACATTCCCCAGCTTGAGATGTTAGCCACCCATTCCGCAAATCTTTCCGTTTCAGTAGAGCTCGGCTCCATAGATGGCGGCAATGATGGCTGTTGGCTGCCTCGATTTGCCATCATCGAGGTGGTGCCGCTGCAAAAGGCCTCAAAAATGTCTCTGTCAGGGGCAGCCTTCTTCCACCGCTCAGCTATTACCACTAGCAGCATGGTGCAGCTCGTGAGGATGGTGCTCATTTCAGTGATGCTGGTCTCTTGACGTAATTGAGCCGAGGCACAAAGACAACGAAGGTACGTTAGACCAGCCGAGAAGACAACGTGTAGGGTACTCCAGGTGTAGTTGACTGCGCGTCCGATGTATTGTCGTCGATACCCAAGACATTTGCTCGCGGCGGCTTTGGCACACTCCAGAACCACTTCGCCGTTCATGTCGCCCTCTTTCCCAGTAATCAGGAATCTGTAAAGAATGGCAATTATCTCGTTGTAGTTAAGGTCGTACCAGTCTTGTGTTGCAAAGATGGACAAGGCGGGATCAGTACGGGTTGGGATCGGAGGAACAGAGCCAAGCCAATCATCAATCTAAGTACGAAACATGGTGATCTTATGGTCTCTGGTAGCCTGGTCAATCTCACTGTTGACGTCGGAATAGAGGGATCCATGTATTTTGGCCCAAATTCGACGAAGACGGAACACGTGCAGTGCGGTTGACGTTGTTGTGCATGCTTCGCTTGCCGGATCCCTTGGACTCGCTAGAAGCTCGGTTTCGGTTATGTTCGCATCATCGATGTCCATGGGCAACTGAAGAGTTAGCACACAAGTATTAGTGTCCAGCACTTGTGGATAGGCGACCACCTACCTCAGCATCGACCTCTTGCAGAGGAATGCCCAAGGGACGTCCCAAACGTCAGAGCAGCTACACAGTCGATGCCAAAGGCACACCAAAAGACCCTCTTTTGCAATTCAGCCCGTAGAGGGTCTGAGACCGAACCAACCGCTTGGAACTGCGGTGATATCCAAGTTCGATGCATTGGCGTAATGCGAGACCTGATAATTTCCTACTTCACCTTAATGTGCGTCATATCCTATCTGCTGCATGACCTACCAGACAGATGGCCAACGGAGCTTCTTAGGGAGTACATGGTATAGGACAGAACTGCCTGTATTGTCTCAAGGTTATTACGAGACAAGATGTTGTCGATATATACTTGAGCTGACGCGTATAATCGCTCAAGATATTTTAGTGATTACTATCGGCTTTTTATGGTAACGGGTGCGTACTTACCTATGACAGGGAACCCAAGCTCCAGAAGCAAGGCCCCAATGGCATATGTCTACAATAATAAGTCCGCATTCTTTCCAACTAGACCGGGCCTGGCAAATCTATTATTTTATCTGACTCGATCCTCCATGCTTTGCTGGTCGCCTTGATTTGCAGTATGGGCAGATCTGCGCATCAGGAGAAGTCAGAGGATACTTCGAGACTATATACGCAAGTACTGCTGACACGGCAACAGCTTATCTTGGTTATCTGGCGAAGATAGTAGATGGTACAAATTCAGACTTTTAGGGACATACAGCCTGATAAGACATAGACGCTGTTTATAAAAGAATTCAGGCGACACCCCATGCATCCACATAGCTAACATCAACACGGGAGAGTAGAACTTGACCGAGATATCTTCAATGCCAAAATATACAGGAGACATCTCAGGGCTTCAAGTCTGGGAGCATTCTAAATTTAGTTAAATTACCGGACATGAAATACCCGACACCAGAATTCAGCGAGGAACTGGCCAGCAACATGGGCATCGACTACACCAAATTCCTTATTATGCTCGAGTGGCTACGGAACCTCGGTGTGAAGGAAATCCTCAAGTCACCGGCTAGGCATCGCCTTCTCTTATCTTGTCAACGGACTAGGGACGGGACGTACTGTCGAGGCGCGGTACGGAGCTCATCTTGGTTGAGATGACGCCTCCGCAAACAGCAATTCCCACTCCACTGGATGGAACTCTTTTATGACATACCCAGGGCCCCAGAGAGTAGACTCAGGCGAGAATCAAGCGGCCCTGGGTCAGTAAAAGAGTCCAGAAGTTCGTGGAAGAGCACTTCCCGTCATTGGTCGACACCACTCTGGCTGCGAATGAGCAACTCCTAATGGCAACGTCCATACTACAGAAGGCGACCTTGTGCCTCAAGAAAAGCCCAACTCTATCATCTACACTAGATCCTTTTGCTGTCATCTTTTAATCTCAATAGATTAAGCGTAGTGTCGTGTCGGACACAATGCGCTCATTGTCCTCAGTATGGAAGGCACTGCACGCCGCAGTTCGAAGCTCGCACGTCTTTCTCCGGTTACACTAATCGTCAGGCAACTCTAGGGGACTATCCATCATACATAATCTAATTGCTTGGCCTAACGGAGAGCAGAATTTGAGCACTCTAGAGCCGGAGAGCCTTCCCATGCATGGGTGATATCTCCGTCCAAAATGGACCAGTATTGGCATTAACATATACCAGGGCCATGGCGTCTGGATTCACAACATCGCGCTCTATCCTATTGGGCAGTCCATCAAATCCGTTTAACAGCCAGAATTTATGTCGTCTCTTCCTCCTCAGGGGAAGAGGTTCACTCATTGTTTCGTATCCGTCAGGTCAATTAATCCCTATTGTGTATCTGCCTAACTAATTGACTCGGTTCATCTGAACGACAGAGGAGAGAAAAAACCTCCTTAAAGAAACCAATAGAAGTGCCGTCCAGTGTAGTTCGTTGCGAGGGGGGCAAAGGGGCGCTGTCGTCAAGAATTGCTCGTACACCAATGATGCAAACTAGCAGTCGCCCTCAGAACTCATTTCGGTGGACATGGCGGCTGCCAAGCCAGTTCCAAAGGCACTTTATCGAAGATGTATTCCTGCTGTCTCAAAATCGTCAGACGCAGAACCGGGCTAAAGGTAATCATCATGATGAAAATGGTGAAAGATATGACCGGCCAGACATCTCAAACCATCCACCAAATGTTGCGAATCGACTCATCCTCGACAATGAAGAAACTCATGATTGTCACGGCATATGTATCCCTCACCCTGAAGCCTCAGACAGGCTGGCTGCCAGCCAGTGCGCCATGGGCTCGTTAAATGGGCAGCACGCTTCCCTTGCGTGGTGCTTCACTTAATCTTGCCTAAATGACCGCAGAGCTGCCTGCCAATCATCTCGCCAGTGGAGTTGACCCCTCCATAACATTTCTCGTGGAAGTTTGTGATGTTGCAGTCTTGAAAGCGAATGTTAGCAGAAGACAAGCAGTCAGGATTTGCGAGGACAACCGACCACACGACACAGCCACTTTCATCTGCACTGAGACGATCTTCTGGCTCAGTTCCCATCAAGGGCCGGGCTGCGGCTGTAATAAAGAACAGATTGTCAACACATCATAACACCATGACCCGATGTTAACACAGTGGCCTTTTTTGAACCTTCTGCTGCGGCAGAAGGGTCATACCTAGCCGCATGGCATCAGGATTGTTGCACCTGTATGCATTGTTGCCACAAGCGTGGGCGATAGGGGCAGCAAGCGGAAGAGCTGTAAGAAACTTCATGAAGGCAATGAAGGGTCTCAGAAGTGGTAAGAGAAGTAGTGGCGGTAGTAAGTTTTGGTTCAGTCAAGAACAATAAACCATCAGCTGCTTATTTGACTCATCAAACCCCCAATCAGGGAGTATAAATCGCTCTCGGTCCTATTGACCGTTGTGCTTTCAATGTAACTCAAGATGATCTCTTTCAAAGTGTCTAATTCAGACTCTATAGTTGTACTCTCGATCAGTAAAACGAGCCAAGACTGGCCTAGAAACTACAACTCCAGACCCAAGTGATTATCTCTAATGTTTAAAAGAGCCCTATCACATATTAATTAACACCAAGAGACAACACTTAAGCATTGCTCAACCTACCATGACCCTGCCCAGTGCACCTTGCCATTAAGGCTCTTACACATAGCCTGACTGCTAGTGTTATCCGGCACCACATCTGCCGCAGCGAAATTGTCGCTGCCGTATGCGCTTGTCTTATTGCGGATGAGCTTCGCGCTCACTGTCTTTGCAAGGCCTCTGCGGCGGAAGGGCTCCTAAGGGCTGTGAGTAGTTGCGCACGCTGGACATAGTCTTAACTTGCCTCGCAGTGAACGCTGCACAATGAGCCATCCACGGCTTATCCCCTTAGAACATGCCAACTCCTCTCAGAGATTGCCCAACTCACCTAAAAACGCCCAAGCCTTGGGCATCCCGTCCTCAAGTTTAATAAACACGCTCGGCAGGGTTAACAGCAGCTCACTGCTCCACATCAGTACATCTGCCCCCAACCTGGCCTTGTGACACACTCACTCACAGGAGCAAATGCCCATTTTTTATTCATCTTTTTTTGACATAAAGGGCGCGGTCCAATGCCAATGCCCCACCACGAGCGGATAGACAAACCCAGGAAAGTCTCTCCTTCCCAGATGCCATCACCCTCTGCGTGTTAGAGACTGAGCAACTAACTCGCAGTATCGGAACTAGAGAGGCAGAGGCTTTTCTTCAATTCTTCACTTTTCAAGGGCCCGCCTGAGTCCCGCGCATTGCCATTAACCCTGGCTACAGGCGTTGTCTCACACCCACCCGCATAGGTATCTACGGGAACTGTCCTGACCTCCTGGGGGGCAGTCACTTGTCAGACATCGGCCTGGCTCTGGCCAATGTCGACGACGACAACTTCGGCTTCTGGGCCTTACAGCACCCCAATAGTGGCCAGTCCCAGCCGACCCTCTCAGACAACGTCGTCTCCTCACATCCTCTACCCCCCGGTCTTACCACTGAGTCGGCCGACTTCTGCAATGCTTTCGTTTGGATGACCCCTGAGAAGCCTTGCGGCCACTGCTCCATTGGAGGATTCTCTTGCAAGATCATCCAGAAGGGTTGGTATAAGGGTTACTGCACCTCTTGCGTCGCTCTCCGATGCGAGTGCAGCTTCGGCCTCGCCCCCGAGCCCCACGGCCAGAGGGGTATGAGTATGACCCTCCCTTCTAAGCCCCGGCTTTCCATTGGCGAGCATCCCAACCTCATCCCTCACGATGCCGTGCCCCCCATCAGTCTCCTAAGTGCCTCCCTCTCTGAATCCTCCCAGCAGCCGTTTTTCATGCCCTCTTCTGCCGAGATGGGTCCCCTCGACCATGGCTTAGACACGCGCTGCCCGCCGCCCATGATCGGCACGCGCTTCTCTAGGGAGTCAGTCGAGATCCTTAAGAACTGGCTCTCCTCCCATAGCCATCACCCCTACCCCGACGAGAAAGAGAAGGAGATGTTGCAGGGCCAGACAGGCCTCAACAAGACCCAGATTGCCAACTGGCTTGCTAACGCTCGCCGTAGAGGCAAGACCCAGCCCACCAAGCTCACCCCCCCTCATGTTCGCAACAACCGGGCCGACCCTATCGACATCCCCCACCGCCCCGGCACACCTGCCTTTGACAGCAATACTCGCAACATAAGTCCGCTGGAGCGTTGGGTTGACTCCCCTCCTGAGAACGAACCCGCCTCGGTCACCGCCATTGCCACGGCCGTCGCCTTGAACTCGGACATTTCCTTCGCACTGAACAGCCCGCATAGCTTCGCCTTCTCCGACGATAGCTCCAACCGCTCATTCTACAATATCTCATCCGCGAGCAGTGCTGGCACTTCCAGTGGTGGCTCCTTCGCTTCGGCCTACTGGCATGGCTCCTTCGCTTCGGCCTACTGGCATGGCTCCTTCGGCTCTGTCGGCTCCATGACCCAACAGCGCAGCCACCGCCGTCGCAGGAAGAGGGCCGCCCCCAAGCGCGAGAAGAAGACCTCCCTAGCCACCCCTCTCAAGACTTTTGAGTGCACTTTCTGCACCGAGACCTCCAGGACTAAGCACGACTGGCACAGGCACGAGAAATCACTCCACCTCTCTCTCGAACGATGGATCTGCGCTCCTGATGGCCCTCGGGGTCTCGATTCCCAGAGCAACCGGATCTGCTGCGTCTTCTGCGGCGAGGTCGAACCCAACGATGCCCACATCCAAAGCCATAACCACTCGGCCTGCCCAGAGAGGTCGCTTGAGGAGAGAACGTTCTTTCGTAAAGATCACCTAAACCAACACCTGAGGCTCGTGCACGGTGTCAAGTTCCTCGACTGCATGAAGTCCTGGAAGGTCGCTAGCCCCGAGATCCGATCGCGCTGCGGTTTCTGCGGTATCGTGATGGATAGCTAGTTAATTCGAGCCGATCACCTAGCGGAGCATTTCAAGACAGGTAATACTATGGCTGACTAGAAGGGCAACTGGGGTTTTAATGCCCCTATGCTTAGTATGCTTGAGAATTTTATTCCGCCGTGTACGTAACCCCTTATATGTCCCGTGGACCAATTTGAGGCAATTTCTGACTTTGATGGCTTTTAATGGATCTGATTGAGAATGAACGCCGCTCTCCATTCCCCTTTATTGCCAGCGGCGCGCCGGTTGAGACCCCCAGGAGTGCCTATGACTTGATCAAGCTAGAACTGGAATATTTCACGGTGAACCACGAGGAGAAGATGGGCACTCTTCCGAGCGACGAGGATATGCAGCTCGAGGCCTGTCGTATCATTTTCGCCTCTGAAGTCTTATCTCTCCAGGGCATCTCGGCCACGTCCTCTTGGCTACGTGACCTTCTGATGGCCTCAGAGGACATCACTCGCCAAGCCCAGTTCGGCCCTATGCGTCAAGGTATTTAGAATAAGTTATCTATCCTTAAGAATAATGGCGAGGATAACCTATTTGAGCAATGCCCACTTGAGCAACAGCTCCACGAGTACCTGCGGGCGAAGCCCCTCCTGAGTCTTACGACCATGGATGATAATGAGCTCCAGCTGGAGGCTTGTTGCATCGTTGGCCGCATCGAAGAAGCCGCAACCCCACCGTCCGACTTTATTGCCGACTGGCTCATCAGACTCACCACTTCCTCCACCAGCTGGCTGGCCAGCTTCCGCCAGCACGCTCAGCTTCCGAGCACCGAGGACATGGCCGACTGTAGCTCCAGCCCAACCGCTCCGAACGTCGTCGACTCCACCATCCACAAGTATAGCAGACTAGAGCGGTCCTTGGGGAGTATATAGACGCACAGCGAGCCATGGATATCGAGCCCTCGGACGAAGCCCTCCAGCGCCAGGCTCGTATCATCATCTACGAGTTCGACGACGGCTGGAACCAGACGGCGGCGGACAATATTGAGTGGCTCAACGCCTTCAAACAGCGCCACAGCCAGAACCCGAAGAAAGCACATACATTCGTCACTTGCGACAAGCCAGAGACGATGACGCGCCAGGCTCAACGCCGGCGGCTTAATGCGGTGGCGCAGACGCAACCTGCTAGGGCATTGTCCGGAGGCTGTTCAGCGGTGACCCCTGCCGCAGTTGCTGCGTTCCTCGGTGGGCCGTCGGGACAGGCGGGCAAGCAGGGTGCGTTCCTCTTGACCGACGCCAACTGTTACCGTCGTCTCGCTCGCGAGTTGACTCGCTTCGTCTCGTCCACCATGTCACCCAACAATCCGAACTGGCATGTGCCGACTGATGCCGAGATCCAGCATCAGGCTCGATGGATTTTGTTCGACGAGTAAGTGCCACAGTACACCAGATCGTATACCCATATTGACGGGACCATTGTCCAGCGATGACCCCTGGAACCAGACCGCCGCTGACAACGCCGAGTGGCTCTTACGATTCAAGCGCGATGCTGGCATTCTCCCTCCGGGCCCCGGTCTCACCCTCGGCACGAATTCATGGAACCTTTCCCAGGGCGGCACGGGCTTCGCTCCTCCATATGCCTTCCCGGGCAAGAGAATACTGCACGCTGCTTCGACCACACCGGCCTCGACCGACATCTCGGGCGGTACAAATACACTGCCTGCCATGGCCGCATCCACCGTCATCACCAACCCGACCACCGGCAGTTCGAGTTCTCCCAGGTCAGATAAGGTCGAGATCTTCGTGCGCGACAACATCAAGCCCTTCGAGACCAACCAGGCCGCACTGGACAAGTATATTGAGACATTCGCCTCCCGTTACGAGCGCCCCGCCGCCGTCTTATGCTCGCGCGAGCTCGAGACCGGCCTCGTCAGATATGTCAAGGCCGATATCGCTGGCGGCACCGGCTTCCCCTCAGATGAGGCGCTCAAGCTGCGCGGCCGCCACATTGTCGGCAGCAAGGAGACAGCCGCTGACGACCCCACACTTCTGGGAAAGTTCAAGGTGTGGGTAATGTCGCAGCTCCGTCCGCCGCAAGAGCAGCAGCAGCAGCAACAACAACAGCCTATGACCATTCCCTCGGCCTTATGCTGCGATAGTAATATAAACCTAACCCATGAGGAAATAGACAATGTTCTTACTAATATAAGCTTTAAGTAATGGATAAGATAGCAATATAGACCTAGAGGCAAATAGCTTAATTTAATAAATTAAATACTTTATTAAAAATACTTTTTTTTTTTTAGATACTACCTAGGGATATACCCGGGAAGCCATTGCATAAGGAAAGCCGGATTGCTGAATCACATATTATAGAGAAGGACACTTCGTGGACCTGAATCACGTCTCAAAAGACTCCTTCAACTCGAACTAGTCACATCCAGCTCTTACTATCCGTCAAGATCGTTCAGGGCAAACTTCCTAAACCAGGGCCAGTATGTTCTCTCTGACCACTGTGCCAGCCGCTGGAGGACCTTGATGATCTGGCATATCCCCTTCAGCCCATCAGTCGACCCAAAAGCCAACTTGTGCCAAATGATGGTCTGTCTGCGGCCTATTTCGTCGAGGACTTCGCCCCTTGTTGCGGCCAAAAATGTCCAGTCATGGCCCTGCACAATAATCGCCGGTAGGAAGCACAGCTCATCACGCGCCAGCTGCGAGTCGTTGGTGAGCCGGTCAAGGCGGTTCCAGTGGGCTGAGAGCCATACAGTCTGTTGAGACATGGCGGATTGCCAGTCCTCGCCAGTTAGCTTTGTCTCGATACTAACGCTGATAGGACAGGCACGAAGAGGGGCAAAGTCTGTATGGTTGATAGACCCATGCGACGAGAGTTGTGACTTCTTAGATAGATAATCCGCTGCGCGAGTGCCTGGTATTGGCTCGACAAGGAAGCAGAAGTCGACTCTTTTCTTGTGCTGGGCTGCCAAGGTCATGGGAGCATCCACGGCGCAGATCTGGGCCGTCGTACTGTGTCATTGTTAATATGTCAGCTTGACTCTTGAATCTTGGTCACTCACGCATTGACGACGTCAACCAAGATCTCTGCTCCATCCACAGAGAGCTCCTCAGTCTCGTTTCTGGTGATATTGGAGTGCTTGAGCGCCAACTCCATCAACGGATAATGCACGGCGCAATTCCAGCCTGCTTCAGAATGGCCCTTGTCTTCGCACTTCTGGGCCTTGCTCCATATCTCAACAAGAGCGTCGATAGGGGGCAATCTCCCCAGGGCCTGTCGCTCTCCAGAGTGGTCCACCCGGCTCGACCGGAGGACTTTACGAAAGAGGGACTCGCGATCTCCGCCTGCCATGGCCCGTTTCTCAAACTCAATCTAACTCAGTGTCAGTACTGAAAGTAATGGACTGTAGCCACTTGTTTGCTCACCTTATCTTCAGCGGTAATCAGATTGGACCCCATACTGTCATCCCTGATAGCCTCGAGCATCTGATCAAGAGCATCTGGAAGTGGCTCGGCCCCATCGAACGAGGGATGAGCGACAAGCCTGTCCATGCGCATTACAGATATGGATTTTTTTTGTAGGGCTGCTGTTCCCGCTTCTGGTGGTTCGACTTCGTTTGGGTATAGATTCAGAGGTTGCAGAATTGGCATCGCTGAGGCCAGACGACGATAATGATATCGTGTCACTTGTCCTTATCGAATACGTCTTACGCGGAGTCGCATCCGGATCCGGCCGTGGCCTTTTAGAAGGAGAGCCATTACCATCTGTCATTGGAGGCGACAAGGGGCGCTTGGCAGGATGGTTGATTGAAGCGCGCTTGAGGGAGTCCTTTGAGGCGCACCAGGGAGAAGGGGACAGATCAGGGGGCGAGGATTCTTGAATTGCAGAAAGCCAATCGATGATAAACTGATCAAAGGTCTGGGAGGCTGTCATTCTCGGTTGCCGTGATGTCTTTCACTAACTGGGTTTGGTGTTGGTAAGCGTCTTCTGTATATCTGCCGTCCTGTTATTGTTGTTGTTTTCATTGCTATTGCTTTACCCAAATTCGTACTAGCGCCGTTGTCAGTGGCGATGGCCAAATACATCACGTGTCATCCAGCTCTGGAGGCTGTGCGGTCCATCACGTGATCTAGCTCTTCTTCTCGAGTAACAACCAACACTAAAGTCAAAGGTTTTAGAAAGACTTTTACGACGCGGAAGACACATTTGAACTTGATGTATTCTTTGAAAGGGACCATTTATAGAAACTACTTGACGCTAACGAGGAGGCAAGGATACGATAGAATGAAATCTGTTTGCTCATTTACCCTACACTCAGCACAGCAGTTATGTGCTGTGCTCTTTAATGTCCTCTGCCTCTGGTGAGGGCACCAACACTGCAGTAATGGTGCGAATAATGAAGTGTATGAATAGAAGTGGCAGTTAGGGAAGAATCCATCATTGGATTTAAACAGCGTTTCTTTGGACAAACTATAGAATAATCTTTCCAAGGCTGATAATCTGCCTTATAATAAGAAGCCATTATGCTCTATTATCTTAAGCAATGCGCTAATATGATATTATGAGCTAGCAGGTTGATAAAAACTATGAAATAGCTGTTCCTCTGGAGCTTAGTCCTCCTTTTCCATCTCACAAGTTAAGGGGGACTCCGTACCGTGACTAATACCCAGCTTCGAGGGGGAGATATCCCTCCTAGACTTGATTTCTGCCTCCTTTCCCAAGTCTCTCAGCTCCTCCGGAATCCATTCCAGTATCCGGTCATCCGTAATACCCTCGAAAGCCGTTTTGCCACCCTCATCCTCGTCATACAGATTGACGCCCTGTCTCATAAAGAGCTCGACAATAAAGGCAATAATGCGAAGCCGACAGTTCATGTACCGGTCCAGATGCTTCGGCTTGGGCACGCGCGTCCAGCTGCGCGTCGTCGAGGTGAACCTGTCACTCATCTTTGCGTGCAGCTGGTCGGTCCACTCTCTGGCCCTGTCCGTCAAGTCTCCGCCAAAGTCGAGACGGTGTCCAAGGCTGACTGCCTTTTCCAGAACCGCGCGGTCGGGCGTGCCTTGGTAGAGGCGGCACACCCGGTGGAGAATCGTCTCGCCTCCTTCAGTTTCCTTGGGAGATAGACGCTCGTTGACCAGCTTCTCGGCGATGCGGAGCGTCTGATACAGAGTGCCAAAGGCAAGGTACTTCTCAACTCTTGTGATGCTAAAGAGCCTCCAAAAAGGGCATTCGTCGTCTGAAGGACGTAGATTCACACGATACGCTGGGAGAAGCATGTCTACCGCCCATTCCAGGTTCGTATAGTAGAGGTTATCGATAGCCCAGTGGAGATAGTGCTGTCCGTCAGGTGTGTAAAAATCTGGAGGCTCTGTATTGGCAAAAAGAGAGGTGAACTTGGCGCAGCGTCGATCCCACCAGAATGAGTCGGTGGTGGCCTCGGCCTCGTGATCATTGTGAAGTGGCTGAAAAGTCACCTGGAGGGAGCTGTTGTGCTCGATGCCATTCCAGTCGAAGTTTGTTGGGGGAGATCCCAGGAGCAGGCACTGGACAACTGATGTTGGAGGATACTCTGGAGAAAGTCGACAAACAGCCCTGCAGTCAGCCCCAAGGGCAAGAAGGTCCTGAAAGATCCTGTCCGAAACCATATCGGAAGCTGCAAACATCAGGGGGGTGAAGCCCTCAGGTCGCAGAGAGGGTTGGTCGACATCAGCGCCGGCGCGTATAAGGGGAATAATGAACTCATTTTCAAAGTCAGTTGGGCCCGCACATTGACACAGGACCTTCGTTATAGGGCTAACGGTCGAGATATTAGTAAAGTTTGGATCGGCCCCTCTGTCCAGAAGCATTTGAGCCGCCCGATATCTACCGAGTTGGAGGGTAGTGTGTAAAAGAGGCCCGCCATGATCAAGAGATGTGTCTGGGGAAACGCCAGCCTCGAGCAGGACACCAAAAAGCCTGTCCCGGTCGATGGGACAGCGATCTCCATAGTCGAAAAGATCACTAGTGCTGACTACTAGGTTAAGGATCTGTCTGTGTTGTGCTGGTTCCATCACATCCGGGGAATGTTCGAGTATGAGCTTGACTACGCTCAGGTAACTGGTTGCAATGGCGCCGGTCATGCAGCCCGTGTTTCGGTTCACCCGGGCCGTCTTGGCCCCATTCTTGAGAAACAGCTCAACGAGCGCATGGAGCTGGGTTTCCGTTAAGCCGGGCCACAGGCTGTTACTGTATATGCTGCAGGATGAGAGAAGTGTCTCCAGCGGTGTATATCCGTCTGCGCCTGTATGGTTGATGTACCTTGCCGCGCCGGCTCCCAGAAGGGCCTCTGCCGCATCGATAGATCGGACATGGCTTATGACGGCTTCGTGGGAGTAGTTTTCGCCTACCCCTTGGAACCCATGCCATTCGGATAGATGGCGGGTGGGGAAGTCATCTGGCTCGGGACCTGGGCGACGTCTCTCAATAACTCTGGCGCCGTAGCTGAGCAGGAGCTTGACCATTCCAACATGATCTCTCCTAGTAGCTAGGCTCAGGGCACTGCAGGATGAGCACTCGGACTGATAGAATAAAGGAATGCGGCCGAGTTTTTTTGTTGGATGGACTGTAACCTCGTAGGAGTAGTCGGTCAAACCACGCTCGTATGTGTCAGGCCAGTTTGGTTTTCGCTGGAATGGAAGAAGACGTCGGTCCGGATCGAGGAGAAAGGCGGCATCTGGGGAAGCCCCCATGTCCAAGCATCGCCTCCCGATGGCCAAGTCGCCAAAGTAGCAGGCCCAAGATAGAGAGTTGTATATACCGTCATCGATGTCTCGCCGTATCATTATTGGCGTCACAGTCGAGGCGAGGTTTCGGCATGTCTGGAGGAGGTACTTGATATCGGCCTGGCCAAGGTGATCTGTGACGGAATTGATGATTTCATAAGGTAAGGAGTTAATTGAACAGCTTGTTTTTTGTGACAGACCACGGAGTTGGTGAGCCATTGCCACTAATTTCTGATAGACGTGGTTGAAGAGTGAGAAAATTGAGCTGAGGTCTACGCCATTCATAAACGCTGCTTAGTGAGGTGCGGTGCTCTGGCCAATGTATATTAGCCAAATAAATCTCACTTCATCCTTTGTGGTTCTACTACTTAGTCCCCGATGACTGAATCTCACTGCATGCTTCGGGGATCCACCACCTGGTGCCCGATGACGCTCGCCGAACCTCGGCCGAATCATGTTTCAATACGTAGCATTGCTTTGGGAGCTGGTGCGATACATGGGTCCTCATTTTGCGGCCTGTGGCTTTCTCTGTGAAAGGAGTCAATCCAGTCTGGTGTAACAATAACACGTTGATTCCACAAATCAGTGACCCCCGAGCCTCATGCTACAATAGACTGAAAAGTACAAGCGTACAAGAATTGGACCATGGTGTTGAATTTATAATTCTGACAATAACAAGTTGTAGGATCCGACATACAATGAACGCTTGGGAGGCAGATCGAGGTCAGGGGCTCCAGAAAGGCGGGCGTCGAAGGGCAAAAGGAAGCCTCCGCATAGTTCGAATAGTTAATAGAGACGAATAAGACTGACGTCATTCATTGCGAGTCAACGGCATTCGTACGATCCTGGGCTCCTTGTTCACAGTTGTGCGATTAGGTATGCCCGCTTCGTCGTGAGGGGAACCCAGGAATAATCCCCAAGGGTTGCTAATTGATATGAACAGGCAGATTCTGTGACTTAAATGAAAAATCTTGAGAGTTTTAACTGTTTTAATGGCGGTAATATAGAGTGGTGCTGAAATCCTGAGTTGTTCTTCTGGCATTTATCATGGCTGCGGGCTTCCACAGAATAAGGCCCTGATGCCAATCGTCTATCAGTCTATCAGGGATTTTAGCTCGGGACATTATATCGCATAAAATTAGCGTACCCACCGTTATATATTAAAACCCCGTTAAGCTCAATACCACTCCTTCCCTCACCGCCTTCCCCCGTAGCCGTTAAAGTCATCGTGATGCTAATACTCGAGCCATAGTGATATCGCCCTTTAATAATCAAAATAAGGCTATCGAGACGCTAGAATTTCTAAGATGCCTCTGCATTCCTAGCTCCCACTACGAAATTCAATGGCACGCATAGAGTCGCCGGCTAAAGCGTTAATAGCGCCGTCTAGCCAGCCATTAAGGTCCGCGTTAGCTATAGGCGAGGGATCTAAAGAGCGAGGGGATCACCAACGTAAAGATAATACGAGGAAGTCAAAGAATCCGACGAGTTAGCATTAATCTAAGGAGCAAGAGATATACTTCCTCGAGAGACTATTAGAAGCTTATCGTCAGGGAAAGCTAAAGGTAAAGAAGGGGTCTACCTATAAGTTACTCTTTAAGATATTTATCCCTAGCTTCTAAAGGAGGTAGCTAGAGGCCTAATAGGCCCTAAAGATAATAATAATAAAGATTATATAGATTAGGAGCTTCTAGCGGGCCTTTAAGGATATAGAATACTACTCTAGATCTCACTATAAACATAAGTCTAGTCTATTATTAATAAGTAAGGACGATAAGAATCTCTATATTAAGAAGTATAGTTCTTTAGGGAGTAAGATCGCCACAGAGGGTCTACCTATCTCTAATAATATTAACTTCGAGGAATATAATAAGATCTTCTTAGACGATAAGCCCGCCGGGAAATAGATTTACTTACCTAGAGACTATACCTATTGGCAAGGGAGAACCCGCGGCTAGGTAACGTAGATTAAGGCAGTAGAGGAAGCAGTAGAGGAGGTAGCAGCGGCTTACGATATAATAGAGGAAGAGGTAGCAGATAAAGTCGAAGCTAAGGAGGGAGCGGCACTAAGAGACGACTATATCTTCATCTCCTTATCATAGGATATATAGGATAGTTAGTAGTCTCTTCCTATATCGCGGGATTACTCTCATAAAGCTAGAAACTCACCTAGTCGCCGGTCAATAGCCTCGTTGCCTCCCTAGACTCGCTAGCGCGCTCAGAATCGCTCTACCTCTCGTCCTATAAGTAATATACCACTAAATAACCCTTTTATTAATCGTCGAAGGAAGAAGAAGCGTAACGAAGATCGAGATAATATGCCCTAGGGGGAGATAAAGGAGATTCTAATATATTAGGAGACCCAGAGGACTCACAATATAGTTTCTTATGCCCGCCTAGTTGGCTCATAGGATATAAAGAAGGCTATCGCTAACTATAAGGAGGTTATAAAGGAGAAAGAGCTTTCGCTAATAATCTAGGTAATCTATTAGTTCTAGGAAGATCCAGGTAACGCTATGGTATAGAATATATTAGGTTTAATTACTACGAAGGAAGCTTAGATTACGAGGAAGATTAGGCCCATAGCCAAGCCTTATAAGTAAGCTTATAATAATCTATAGTATTAATATTAACCTATATAATTAGATTAGCCTAAAAGCTACTTTTTATATATAAATTAGGGTATTTTTCGATACCTCTATACTAGCCTTAATATCTTCATCATAGCCCTTAATAAAGGGCCTCTTTTTTTTTTGCCGCCGCCGCTCTCACGGCCCCCGCATTCATAGTTATAACTCCTTCCTTTTTACTCTCCGGCTTAGTTAACTTTATCGCCAATAGCCTTACGCCCTCGCCGCCCTCTAATTCGTTCCTCAAAGCTATACTGAGTCCATATCTACGCCGCAATATACTCTCGTATACGCCTACTAGCTTAAAGAGGCACGATAGAGTCAGCACGAGCTCTAGCCGCCTCTATAATATCTCTCTCTTCTTCTATCAATACTTCCTCAAGTAATCTCCTCTCCTCAGCAGGTTCTCTCCCCTTATTTAAGATAAAGTTATATATAGCCGCCGTGGCATATATAATAAGCTACTAACTATTAAGATTATACTTAGGAGGGCAGCTACATAGGATTACGAACTTCCTCTTCTATATACCAAAGGTCCGCTTAATTACCTACCATAGCTTAGTATAGCCATAATTAAATACCTCCTCCTCGCAATCTAGCAGCATTTCTCGGTCTTAGAAGTCTTTTAGGTAGTATATATATCCTATGAATAGCATTAAGATACTATATCTCGAGGGAAATCCAATATCAGCGAGATAAAAGCAGCCACGAGGAAGTATAAGCTTCCACGGGTTTACCTATATAAGGGCAATCCAAAGCAATATAAAGTCATAAATAGAGCCTTCTACACCTGCGAGCACGTATACGAACCGACCTTCGAGGTTAACTATGGCTAGCACATTCTAAGAGACTTAACTCTTCCTCGACCACTACCTTCCTTACTACTTAAGGGCAATAAAGGCACATATATAAATCCTATCTATTGCCCCTATAATACTATTAAACTATATAGAATCCCTATCTAATTCCATATTAGGAGAGAGCTCTCTTACCGTCGGCTATATTACGAAGCGGTTATATAGATAGAGTAGCGGCCCGATAATCTTATAGAATACCCTCGAGACTATGCTTTAATTAATAGAGAAGATCCCGGCTATATTCCTCTATATAGCGCCAAAGGCAAAGATCTAGAGGATAATTAATAACTTCTACTCTAGATATATCTCCTAATTATCGCCGGCGATAATATTATTTCGAAGCTACTTATAGAGGTCAAAGAATATAGCCTTTAGTATATAAAATAAGTCCCTAAAGACCAGCTCCGGGGCCTTAAGTACCTACTTAAAGTATACTCTCGCGAGCTATGGGTTAGTAGTTTAATAGATACCCTACGTAATAGGATTACTATGATCTCTCGGGCGAGGTACCCTTTTATTCTACTCATTAAAGAGGATAAATATCCTAAATAGTCTCTCTTAATCTATACTAATATTATCTTTAATTAGAAGCTTTACGAGAAACTCTTCTTCTATGCACTTAGTATCATCTAGGCGGTCCTAGGCAGTAAATAGGTATATCCTCGCACGCCTCCTTATGCCCATAGCGTCATCTAAAGAGATCTCAGTATCGTCAATATTATTAGATAGCGAGAGGGTATTATCTAATAGCCTAGGGAGGTTAGGTTTATCTATCTTAGTTAATATATATCTCTAAATAGCTTCATATTAATCTATGGTTATCTCATATTAATCTGCGGTTATAACCTTCCTACGTTAATTAGGGAAAGCAGCAGAAAGCTATCTAGATTACTTTAAACGGCAAAGAAGGCGAGCTCCGGCGCCCTAGGCTAGCATAATACATATAGCGATATTAGTTTTCCCCACGTATGCAATTTAGACAGCTCACACTCACACGCACAGCGGCTACAGCTAACAATTTAAGTCAAGCGTATCTTGGCATTCGTCTAAGCAGAAATTGGATATCCCAGTCATCCTCAGATGTACGATTGGCATCAGGGCCTAAGAAGAGGACATGGTTAGCTAGACTTCTCGACATCAGCTACCTGCAATTAAAATGGAAGAATGGACATTTTCGATCAAAAAAGACCAGAACTTTGACGAAAACTCGCTCAGGTGGCAAAAATCCTGAGTTGTGGTGATGTGAGCGACAAACACCACCTGTTACTAGTTGAAGGTCCGGAAGACATCTTATGCTTGCAAAAGTATCGGATGACTTACTCGGAGGGTTCATATGTGATGCAAAATTAGGGATTTTAGGGCATATTATGGTCAAAGTTGAAACGCCGCGAAAATCCTGGATTGGAACGCTTGGTGCATCTATTGCGCACCGTAGCCGGAGGGACGTCTGGAGCTAGGTGATCAAGGCCGATGATAGATTAAAAGCTAATCGGGACTCAAAAGTAAACCATTATTTGGTTTGATAGGAATTCAATGATTCCCGTTACTGGCTATTAGTGCGCTGCGAAGATCCTGAGCTCCTCACCTCGGCAAAAAACACTTAACCTCCCGACAAGGAGAAGTAGTCAGGAGTCGAGTATCTGGGGCCGCAAACGCCATCGATAGAAAGGTAGGATAAATAAAAAAGATTCTTATCAAATTTTAGGAGGTGCGCCTTGAAGGAGATCAAAGTACTGTGGAAACCCTAGCTTACAAGTCATGCAGGTGTAATGGCAATGTTGATGTATAGTTCCGGGCCCCTTCACATGTTAGCATTGCTTTTATTGATCTATCTGATTGATGAGATTCGTACAGAATGCTCAGAGGCTTCAAATCCACTTTATCATTGTGTTCAGTATGGACAAGATGAAGATTAGTGCTCAATGCTGGTATATTCGTAGCTCCCTGTATCCTTCAGAAGGTGGAAATGAATGTCATTGACTGCTCAATACGGCCAGTTGAAGGACGTGGAAATATTGACAGAAAACGGCTCTGGCTGCGACAGTGACTTGGCTCGCCCAAGGATAAACTCCAACTGCCTGAAAGCAGCCGCCGGAGCATATTGCGGTACCATGTGTCCACTCGTCTTGACCGTTGCAAGCGTGAAGCCTCTCTCAGAATGAACTGAGCCCTGAACACTACCGCCAGACCAATTGGGCACGTTCTTGTCATCGTTTATGATGGACGGAAGCATAAACTCATCCTTAGGAGGCTTTTGGAAGCCTTGTTTACCGTTCCACTTGAGTGCCTGGACTGCCAGCGCCGTCGTATTTGGCTGGATGATGTAGTCCGCAACGCCAGATCCGATGAGGACATTACCCGTCTTCTCGATGAGCGTCTGAAGCTTCTTCTCATGCTCGACCGGATCGTAGTTATCGTTGTTGTCGATAAACACCGGACCTGAACAAGACGCCCACTCCTTGGGCGCTGAAGGGGCATGGATCGCCTTGCGGACCCCAGGAAGGTTGAAGAATAGTGTTGCTCCAGGAGGGGTGTATTCAACAGAGGGAAATCCAAGAATATCCCATAGTACGGGGCATGTATCCAGGACATGGTAGACGTTGAAACAGGGATTTATGACGGTATTGATGTCGTCAAAGTTGGCAATGATGTCGCATCCCTGGACTTGCACGGGCTTCCAGGGCATCTTGGGCGGAGGGTAGGTGAGATGAGAGTCCAAGTACGCATCAAGTCCACAGTCCTTGTTGTTTTTGTCGATAATCTTCTTATTCTTATCCGGAATGGCAAAGACACTTTCCCAATGGCGGAAGAAGCCAGGGAACGACGCATGGTCGAAGGCCAGCTTGTCGGAGTACGGCATGACAGGGTCGTAATACAGAGCGCCGTGCACGTCAAAGTAGGTCTTGTCCTTCTTGTCCAGCATGGCCGCACCTACGTAGGGTACGTAAACGCCAGCGTAGCTTTCACCTGTGACGTAAATCTTCTTGTTATGAAGACCAAACGTGTCAACAAGGGTCTTCCAGAAGGTGAGGAACTGAGCTGCAGTTTCTGCGTTGTTCTTGGCGGTGACGCGACCGCTTGAAAAGCCTGTGCCGATAGGATATTCCACCCTGAAGAGTTAGACACGGTGCAATCTGCTGTAGATGAGAAGACTTACCAGATGACGTTGGCTAGTTTGTGCCATGACCAAGCATTGGGCATAGGCTTGTAGGTTCCATACTTCCAGGAGAAGGGCCCGTTCTCTTGCGTGAGGCCTAGCATTTGTCAGTCAAACCAGGTTGCAAAAATGAATTGCAGACCTGCCTTCCAGAGACGAGCACCCGGGCCCTCCGTTGAACCAAATGACTACATCATCCTTGCCACTGGGGTTGACGGTGGGGAAGAACCAGAAGAAGAATTTTGGGTCGTTGATGCCTGTTAGTTTTGGGCTTGCGGGCATCAAGCCAGCGTAGCTTTCGCCGACATCGAAGGAGACCTCAGGGATGCCGCTAGGAGATACATAATAGGCTGAGAGATTAGCTCAAGACTCCCAGACATCGACTGTGCTGCAACTTACGAGCTGACTTTGAGTTGTAGAACTGGGAGTGCGCCGGCTTGTATTGATTAATAGAGGCACCTTGGCAGAGGCTTGCCAGGCCGAAGACGGTAAAAAGGGTTGTCTTCCAGTGCATCTTGGGAACGGAAAGCGACGATGACCTATTGGCTGTGCAGATTCAGGACGGACGTGAGTTTATTATATGCTTTAATGCTCGTAAAAATCTTCCTCATGCTTTCAATATCCGTACATAATTTCCCGATTATCGCAAGTCGAACGACGACGCCGTCCGACTTAGCCGGGCGATCTCGTTATTTTCTCGTAAACGCCCCTGTAATTTGCTCCTGGGAACTTTTGACATGCACAAGTTCCGGAGGAGGCTACAAAAGTACACGACAATCACCTACTACGTACAAAAGATAGCAAATCACAACCTTCATGCTGATACCGGATGTTCGGCACAAGGCTTATCTGCAAGGGTTCACGGCCTTCCTCATTGAGTACAGTAGTTGCGGGGTCAAGAGCGGGACGATTGACTTGACAGCTCGGGGATGACATCATTTCGGGTTAGATGGTCTATTTGGTGATTGGCTACATGGTTATATTGTCCTGAGACTTCTGAAGATAGCTCTGAAATACCAATTAATCATAGAACAGGGCTTCGGGGGCTGTCATGCTTGTTACTCCTTGGGGGGCATTCAAGATCACCCCCTGACATCGCCTATCAGCCCCCGCACTTGGCTGTCTGGAGGCTTAAGATGCCCATGAACCTACCTAGAGAGTAGTCGCAAAAGAGAGCCAAAGGAGGTTTGGGATGGCAGTGAATCCTTTTGAGCGATAGATCATAAATTGTAACTTCCTCGACGCAAATTCGGCGTGAACATGTGGAAAAGCTGGGTTGATCTTGATGATCAGACATTCAGGATGTACCGTTGAGGCTTTCCTGTTGCAAGCAAAAGACGAAGCCCCTCGTCTTGCAGCTAGGGCATCTTATATATCGCATTTCCTATCCTTTCTAACTATCTATCTGTGCCTTTGCATATTACTGGAGCAAGGGGAACGGCATGACTCTTTATGACTCTGCAATATCGATTTCGGAAGATTCCATCAGTCAACCGAGTAGAAGGTACAGTTGAGTTGAACTAGCTTGAGTTGTATTGAAGATTCCAAGGCCATAGTACCTTCCTCACTCATGTTGGGCTGTGTTCTTACAAGGTCTTGCCGCTTGAAGATGCCGGGTACCTATCCCACGAGTACGAAAACACCATCAGAGACGGCGAGACTCCCTTTCGCCCAAACCCGATGGATTTCATTACGTTAAGACGAGTGTTGATAGTTGTATCTAAATAGGACGCCGAAAGCTTGGGCGTGAACTTTCAGCTCCTTTTAGAAGAATAATCTTAAGCCCATCAATGAGCTGAGCCACGTCTTGGTTGTCATAGCAGATGAAGTCTTCCGGAGATGTTACCTACGACAAGAAAGAAAAGCATTGATATGCTATGGTCACACAAGAGAACCGACCTGTTCCAAAGGAGGTAAGGAATTCGGATAAGGAGGCAGAAAAGTATGATATTAACTTATTTTGCGAGAAAGGAAGTGCAGTCATTAACTGAGAGGTTAGTAGCAACGACGTTGACACACTAGCGAAGAGTGATTAGGCTTATCCTCGCAGTCACCCCATACTCGTGATTTTTTAACTCCCCTATTAGCTAATTTAAGCCTCCCATATCTCTAGCTCTAGCTCGGTCTGAGGGCTTAATTAACTCATTAAGGGCTAGGCTATAATTATAATAAAAAATAAATCTTTAATATATTATAATATTATAATTTAATATTAATATTATAATTTATTTAAATTTTTATAATTATAATTAATTATATTTAATTATATTATTATTAAAAATTAAAATTTTTATAAGTATTTTAATTATTTTAATTTCTATATAAGAAATAAGATAAATTTCTACTTTTTTATTCTTTTAAATTATAATTTCTTAATATTATATTTTAAAATATAATGCCTATGAGAACTATAATTAATCGGCGGTAGACCCTGACGACACTGCCGCTGCTGCCATCGCCGTCATTGCTACCGACGCTTAAATATAACATCTCGGCGAATTGCCAAACTTCTCTCGTTGGCGCACATATCATCTTTGAACACAATGGGTGGATTCCTGCACCCCCCAAAGGTCACGACCATATCTCGGCCTGCATTTGCGACGACACTCGTCTTCCACACACTTGGACCATCTTGAGAACAACGATGAGCATTTATATTGTTCACAAGTCACATTTCTGACCCTTGGTGAAGTGCCTGCCCCTAGTTCTCATGATCTTTTCGCGCCTTTGTCCACGACAGCCATCTCTGCCAGAACATGTCCCAACCTTCACGGACTGTACTTTTAAATAACGACATCGACTGGACAGACACTCCCGGCACACCTGTTTCCTTCACATTGAGTAAAACTCCTCAACAGAACCTACAATGGCTTCGACTCGTCTTGCTCTCCGTCTCCATCAGAATCGGCATCATTTTCATCCTGACCACTTTTGTTAAACCGAAGCTATCATATACATATAAGTATATATAGAGGGTTCCGCACTACGTCTTAGCAAAACAAACTATAGAATTAGTTAAGGTAAGGTTATATAATATAATACCCTTTAAAATAAGAATAATATAAGGCATTAGCCTAAGAGAGGGGTAAAAGTTATATAGATAGGCTTAATTAATTAATTTACTTAATATAGGTTTAATAATTAAGAGTCTTAAAGTTATTTTTCTTTAAGATAATTATAATTATTAAAATAAATATTAAATTAATAAAACTAACCTTAATACTAATATCTTAACTGCGATATTATATCTTCTATTATAAATATAAAGATTTACCTTTTAAATAAATTAAATAATTAAGATTCCTTTAAATAATCTTATATTATAAAGATAATAATAAAATAAATATATAAGCTAGGCCGACTTAATAACCTAAGCTAATTTAATAATCTTCGCGAGAAAGAATTAAAGAGACTTAAAATAAATAATTATTTAATAAAAAAAGCTACTAAGGATAAGATATATAATTTAAGCCTTATTTAAGGTAAATACCTTATAACCTTATTTATTAAAATAGTTTAAAAGGACTAAGAAGTATATAAGGTAGAGCTAGCTATTTATTAAAGTAACCTTAAGTAATATAATAAATAAGTAAATAATATTTATAATATATTAAATTAGATAATTAAGAAGGTTAATTTATATTATATTAAGATATATTTATTTACTATAAATAAATTAATTAAGTATAATAATATTATAAGCTTTTTTATTAACCTAAAAGTAGCTTATAATATTAATAATAGCTTATAAAAGAAATAAGCCTAGAAAAGGTATTTTAAGGTATTAAAGGTAGCCTTAAATAATAAAATAAACTAAGAAAATTAGATTATTAATTAAGAAAAGTTAATTTAAATCATAAAGCTTAAATAAATAGCTAAAATATAATACCTTAATACTTAGTTTAATAACCTAAAAGAAGCTTTAAAATATTACTTAAAGATCTTCCTCTAGATTAAATAAGATTAAAATAAAGAGAAGATTAAAAATAAAACCTACTTATAATTAACCTTTTTTACCTAATTTTAATAAGAGATTTAAAATAAGAAAAGGAAAAATAATAAGGCCTTAAATAATTAAATTATAAAAAAGAGCTTTAAAATTATATTTTAAGGGTTACCTTCTTAAGATAAAAAGTAAAGCTATTTATCTATATAGAAATTAAGAGAAAACTCTATAAAATAGCTATATTAATCTATAGAAGTACTAGAGTAATATATACTTTATAAAAAAGGATATAAATAATTAAATTCTACCTTATATTAAGTAGTATTTTTAGATAATACCTTAAAGAAATATTAATTAACTCTAAGGTAATTAGATCTATAGGAATAATACCTTAAATAAAAAAAAGAGATTTAAGACCTCTATAAGAGGTTATAAAGAGAAAGTAAAGACTTATTAAAGAAAATAAATTAATTATTTAATTTAAAATATTTTATCTTAAAAAAAATAATTATTTTCTTAATATTAAGTAATAAATACCTATTATATAATTTATTAATCTTAGACTTAAGAATTATTATTTATATCTTTAATAAAGCTAAGAGATTTATATTATTAAAGAGCGCCTTATATAGAGATAATATATTTATTAGCTTAAAATAGCTACTAATTTATAGATATAAGAATATAAATATTAAGGTATAAAACCTATAAAATAAACTATAAATCCTTAATTTATAATATATTATATATTACCTAGAGATAAAAATAAACCTTATATCCCTATATAAATTATATTAACTTAGATATTAATAAGATTAATAAAATAATAAAGATATTATTAGATATATTAATAATTAGGCCTTATATAAATTATAATAAGAATATAATTAATATATATTAGAATATATCCCTAAAATAGCAAAATATATTATATTTCCTATAAGGTATTTATATTATAACTTATAGATTATAAGGAAATTAAATTAAGCTTAAGTAATAATTTAATATTACCGCCTAGGATATCTAGGACTAAAGAGCCTAGAGTATTTAATAAATTATACTTTTAGAGTTAAAATAAAGGGCCTAGTTATTATTAAATATAATATTTATAGATTAATAAAAATAAAATATTAAGAGTACCGCGAACTAAGGGAATAAACCTTAAAACCTAGAGAGAGAGTCTTATTAGATTTTTATAATTACCTAGAAGAAATAAATAAGTATACCTTATATAGAATTCTTATAGATTAATAATTAGGACTCTATTAGGATTATTACTTTATTAATTATTAAGAAGAGAGCCTATTTATAATATTAAAATACTTTATATAAATATTTAATATAATATATAATATTAAGCTCTAAATTATTAAGATAGATAATAAGTTATAAAAGGCTAATTTAATTTATAGATAGCTTATTAAAAGGGGAATTAAGATAAATAAAAATATACCTCGCACTTAGTAATAAAATAGCTTAAGAGAGCGCTCTAGGGGGATAATAAAAGAGAAAATAAAGTTATTAATTATTAATAATAACCTCCCTATAGAATTATAGCTAGAGATAATAAGAATAGCTATATATTTATTTAATTAAACTTTAAAATAAGGCTTATATTAAAAGATATTATATAAGAGCTTTTTCTTAGGTATTTTATATATATAAAAATAAAATTAGCCTTAAATTAAATATATAAGAGTAATTAGCTCTAAAGCTTTTATTCTTATAGATTTAATGTAGTAAAAAGATAAAAGGCTCTTATTAAGAATAAATCTAAAGGCCTAGATAGGTTTCTTAGTTAGATATAACTTATAAAATATCTTTTAAGTATAAAATCTTATAATTAATAAGATCTATATTACTTAAGATATAATATTTAATAAATAAAAGTTCTTTAGTACTAATAAGATATAAATAAGGGAAATAATTAAGAAATAAACCTTAAAAGAGATCTAGCTATAATTATAAGCTCTTCTAAGTACTTAATAAATTAATTAGGTTATAGACCCTATATAAAGCCCTAATAAGTAAGAAATATTAGATTTAAGCCTTAAAAATCTTATTAAAGACTTATTAATTATTAAGACTAAATTAATAAAAGATATATAAATTAATGACTTAAAGTATACTTAAGTAAGATTTAAGATCCTCTTAATATTATTAAATAGCTTATTCTTAAGCTTCTTTATATAAATAAGATTATAGATAAGCTAAAATTAAAATAAAATAAAAAGATTAAAAGATAATTTATTTACCCTAAATTAAGTATTTTATATAAGAATAATAATAATACCTATAATAAGAAAGGAAAATATATTAGTTTTAAAGGTAATAAAGAATAAATATATTAGGGGTAAGATTAAGCCTAAATATAAAGCATAAAAGACTCTAATATACCTTAAACCTAATAGATAAATATATTATAAGAAAAATCTACCTCTAGCTCTAAGTTCTTATAATAATTTACTTAGATATAGGTTTAAGGTAAAGTTTAAATAAATATAGAAAGATTACTTAGAGAGCTATTACTAGATATTATCTTAGATAGAGATTATAAGGTATAATCTATATATTTATAGCTTATAAATACTAGGTTATATATAGGTATTTACCTATAAGTTTAATAAATATAAGTACCTATAGAAATATAAGGTAAGACTTATTATTAGGGGAAATTAATAATAAAAGTTAAGCGCTAAGGATATTTATATTATAACCCTCGCTAAGAAGTTATTTTATATAATATTAATAATTATAATAAAATTTAATCTTAAATTCTTATAATATAATACTATAAATATATTTAAAAATATAAAGCTATAAAGTAATATATTTATAAAATTACCCCTAGGGTTTAAGGGAGGCTATAAAGAAAAATAAGTATTACTTCTATATAAGGTATTATATAGACTATAAGTTATATCGCTTTTATAATAAATAAAACTTAGAAATATATTCTATAATTTAGGTTATAAAGAAATACTAGATAAGCTATATTATTACTAAAAGAATAAAGTCTTTATATTCTTTTATATAAATAATATTATTATTATATTTAAGAAAAGAAATAAAAATATTATAACTTAGATAATTAAGTCTCTAAAAAAGAAATATAAATTAACTAGAGGCTATAAGCTTTAATAATTCCTTAAAATAGAGATTATTAGAGATTATAGCTTAAGAATTATCTAAGTTATATAAATTATATATCTAAAGAAGATATATAAACTAATATATATAATAAGCATATACACTAAATAAGTATATATAC
>NW_003315812.1:0-80986 GCF_000151355.1 Fusarium vanettenii 77-13-4 | reverse complement strand
CCCTAACCCTAACCCTAACCCTAACCCTAACCCTAACCCTAACCCTAACCCTAACCCTAACCCTAACCCTAACCCTAACCCTAACCCTAACCCTAACCCTAACCCTAACCCTAACCCTAACCCTAACCCTAACCCTAACCCTAACCCTAACCCTAACCCTAACCCTAACCCGGACCCGATGCCTCACCCTATCCTTCACCCTATCCCTCACCCTATCCCCCTAGAGGTTCCTTTAGAGGTTCCGTTAGAGGTTCTAGAGGTTAGGGTCAGGCATTGGGTCAGCTATAGATAGAAGCCCTTCGGGCTTCTATAGAGATTCTAAGGTCTTCTATAGAGGTTAGGGTCATGGTTAGGGTCAGGCATTGGGTCAGGGTTAGGGTCAGGCTTTGGGTCAGCTATAGATAGAAGCCCTTCGGGCTTCTATAGAGATTCTAAGGTCTTCTATAGAGGTTAGGGTCATGGTTAGGGTCAGGCATTGGGTCAGGGTTAGGGTCAGGCTTTGGGTCAGCTATAGATAGAAGCCCTTCGGGCTTCTATAGAGATTCTAGAGCCTTCTATAGGGGTTAGGGTCACACATTGGGTCAGGGTTAGGGTCAGGCTTTGGGTTAGGCTTAGGGTTAGACTTAGGTTAAGGTAGAAGCTTCTAGAATAACCCTAGGGTTATATAAGTATCTCTAAAGACCTTATTCTCTAAGCTTCTTATAACCTTAACTCTTACCCTTATGCTTAGTTTCTAAGCCTTATCTTAGCTACCTTATAGCTATTTTCTCTTTATTATCTTCTTTCTTATAGCTACCTTATACCTCTAGTTACCTTATACCTACCCTATACCTCGGCTACCCTATACCTACCCTATACCTCTAGCTACCCTATAGTAAAATGCCCTCGCAGGTATGCCCTACCTGCCAAGGCAGCTATAGAGATACCCTAGAGCATATACGCAAAAAACACCCGGCCGAGGCCTATACCAACCAACAGCTACAGCCCCTTGGCTTAGTCAGCTGCCCTTATTGCGGCACAGCCTGCCGCGGAAGTCACGGCATCAAGACCCATAGTGCTAAGATCCACGGCATAGAAGGTAAAGCCCATATTTCTACCTTACCTAGGCCAAGGACCTATATAGCTACTAGGGCCACTAATACCTCTAGGGCCTCTTTAGCTTCTTCCCTTAGCCCCACTAGTCCTAATCAGGCTAGCCCGGGCTTAGTTAGCTATAGAGGCCTTATAGGAAGAAAGAGACTAGCAAGGACCCCTTCTCCACAGCTACAAAGACCTACTAGGCGGCAAAGGCAGCTACAGCCTAACTCTACCCTAGAGGAGCCTACCCTAGACCGACCGGCCTCAAGGGAAAGCTATAGGTCTTTTTCTAGCTATGAGGAAAGGGGAAGACCCTCTAGCCCTAGGTCCCTTAGCTCTAGCTCCTCTTGCCCTAGCACGCCTAGCCACAGGCCCTCTAGTCAGGGACCTACCCTAGAGCCTCTAGAAGAATATACCCTAGAGCCTCTAGGGCCCCTAGAGGAGCCTACCCTAGAGCTAGAGACTAGGGAGCCTAGGGAGCCCAGGGAGCTTACCTTAGAGCCCGAGCCTAGGGAGCTTACCTTAGAGCCCGAGCCTAGGGAGCTTACCCTAGAGCCCGAGCCCAAGGAGCCTACCCTAGAGGGGCCTACCCTAGAGCAGCTACACAACCAAGCTATAGCCCCAATCCTAGCCAAGGCTTCTATGCAGAAGCTATTAGCCTTTGCAAGGATCCCTATACCGGAAAAAAGGCTACATGCAAGGCAGGCTGCTATTTTCACAGCTACAGCCCATAAAGCTGCAGCTGCCTTTCTAAAGAGGCCTACTGAAAAGGCCCTCTTATATTTCCTTATCTTGCCTAGGCTACTAGGGTTAGGTTTACAAAAAGGAGGCCTAGCTACCCTTCTTAGGTCTTTCCCTTCTAACCTACCTACCCTAGAGAGCCTAGAGTCCCTCCAGCAGCCCCCTGAGCCCCCCAAGGCAGCTAGACCCTCTATAGCTCCTAGCCCGGCCCAAAGGGCAGCTAAGCTACTAGAGAGAGGCTACCTAGGCCGGGCTGCTAGGGCTCTTATTGATCCGACCCCTATAGCACCTAATTCAGTAGAAAATAGGGCTAGGCTGCTAGAAAAGCACCCTATTGGATCAAAAGACCCCTTCCAAGGCAAGACCCGCCCAAGGGCCGGCCAACCAATCACGTCAGAGACTATTATAGCAGCTATAGCCTCTATAGGCAAGGAAAAGGCCCCGGGCCTTAGTGGCTGGACTAGGCCTCTTCTAGACCTAGTAACTAGGAAAGATTCCCCTGTGATAGCTTTCCTAAGGCTGCTAGCTGATATGATTCGCCAAGGCACGGCCCCTGGAGCCCACCTATTATGCGCTAGCCGCCTTATAGGGCTTGAAAAGCCCGATGGAGGGGTTAGACCTATAGCTATAGGAGATCTTATCTATAGGGTAGCTATGAAGGCGATCCTAATGACCTCCTATCGGCCGAATATGCTCTTACCCTTCCAGCTAGGCGTGAATAGCCCAGGCGGGGTTGAACCCGCTATTTTCCTCCTCTATGAGGCTATTATAGGCTTAAATGAGGCTAATTTTCAGCAGCTAGCCTCTATAGACCTTGCTAATGCCTTTAACTCAGTAGATAGGGCTTCTATAGCTGCTTCTGTAGCTACTTTTGCCCCTACCTTCTATAAGGCAGCAGCTTGGGCCTATAATGACCCTTCTATCTTAGTTATGGAAGATGGGTCAGCTATAGCCTCGGCCAAGGGCGTAAGGCAAGGTAACCCTCTCGGACCTCTTCTTTTTTCCCTTGCCTTTCGACTTACCCTAGAGGCCCTAGCTAGGAAGCTACCTAGGGCAACCTTAGTAGCTTACCTAGATGACCTCTATATACTTAATAAGGCTCCGCAAGGCACCCTAGAGGCAGCTAAGGAGGTCTTAAAAGGCTCCCCTTTTAGCCTTAACCTAGCTAAAAGCAAGGAAAAGGCTATAGAGGACCTTAAGCTAGAAGGCTTAAAAGCCTTAGGTACTTATATAGGCCCTATCCGGCCTAGAAGAACCTTCTTATAAGAAAAGCTAGCTACCCTATAGGAGGCCCTAGAGGCCCTGTAAGACCTTCCAAAGCAGCACTCTTTGCTTCTTCTTAGAGGCAGTATCCAGCTACTTCTAAGGCACTATCACGGCCTAACATACACCTATCACATACACAGGCAGACCCCCATAATTCCTCACTAATCAAACAAACGATCACCTCTAATACTAAGTAATCACGGTAATTATCTCACTAATCACCCTAATCACCTATATAATTACCTTAATTAAGACCGATAAGCAGAGTAATCATAACTAATACCCTAAGTATATAAAATATATTTATTATACTTTCTTATATAGTAGCTACCTTAGCTATTAATATAACTTAGTTATACTTAATACCCTTAAGCATATTACTAGACGTAATATTATATTACCCTTTAAGATTATATAATATTCTCCTCTACTAATATAAACTAATATAACCGGTTTATCCCTTAGGAAAGACCCTTTTATTATATATTAATAGCTCTTATTTATTAGATTACTCGCGTTACCTTAAATAATATTAAACGTAATAGCTACTTAGGCTATTCTTAATAATAATTACTAGTAGGTTCTACCTATTAATTACCTACTTACCCCTATCGCGCTAGTCTAGGCTAACCCTAACGGCGATAAAGAAATAGATAGTAACGATAAAGAAATTAAGCAACTCTATACCTAGGTTACTATTATAATTACTAAAATAGAGGAACTTAGAGGACTTATTGACTATATAGCCGCTACTTAGTAAGTCTAAAATTAGTAATATTATGAGAATATCTAGAATATTAATTAAATAGCGATTGCCGCTATAAAGGGTAAGGATATTAGAGAAATCCTAAAGCTAGAATAACTAGAAAAATTTAATAGCACCGTATATAAATTACCTATGTTTCTTATATAGCTATGCGTATTTATGCTCTATTACCCTACCTAGTTCACCACGGCATCTAGTAAGGTCTAATATACCGCAGGGCATCTCACTAAGCATACTATAGCTTAGTTTAAACCTATTATAAAGGAATACCTTATTAAACCACTTAATAAATACTCGCTATAAACCATAAACCTCTACTCTAGCTTTAAAACCTTCGAAGCTATGCTCTAATAAGCCTTTAGAATAGTAGATAAAAAGGCCTAGGCGGAAAGAGAAATTAAGGTACTCCGATAAACTTGCTCCGCATTAGAATATAGCACTAAGTACCTCTAGCTTACCTCGAAGCTTAACTAAGACTAGGAATTACTAATATCCTTTTTCTTTAATAGACTTAAGAAGGAGGTATAGGCTAAACTCTATAAAGAAGACCGGCCTAATAACCTCGTTGATTATATCGGCCGAGTAGTTAGGATTAATGACTAATAGTTCTCTTAGAAGAAGCTCTAGAACCCCCGCAATAGTAAAGAAAATTATTAGAAACCTCGGTTTAATATTAACTAAGGGTAATACCGATAAAACGATATATCCTATAAAACCTACGTAGGACTTATAAAACTCGGAGTAACTTAATAGAAGAAATGTAACTATTATGGACTTAAATGCCGATATTACTATAAGATAAATTATATTAAGAAGGTCTACTATAAAAAGTAGTATAATATTAAGGAAGGTTATTACTAGCTATAGTAATAGTGACTCCCCGAAGGTAGAAAATAGGTAAGATTCGCATAAGCTAATAACGAACTATAGATAGCTCTATAGATAATAAAGATACTCGGTATAGTATAAGCGGGCTATAACCGGATAGGAGCTATACCTAACTAAATTAATATACCCTATTAGTAAGCCTACCTCATGGAAGAATAGACTAGGGAAAATGAGGTCGTCTAAAATAATAAGAAGGATCGAGTATATCGGATGACCTAGCCCTAAAAACTTAATTATATGAACCTCATGGATTATACTAGGATATAATTAGAATAAGAGCTACTCCTAGAACTAGCTAATAAACTAAATAAGGACCCTAGTATAAAAACCATCGCGGTTATATAATATAAGAAATCTACCTAGATAAAAGATAACTAAGCGCTACTATCTCTAACCTCCTAGGAATAAACTGACTACTAAGAAGCCGCTATAGAAGGGTTTGACTATAAGAAATAGATCATAAGGTACGATAAGAATAATAAATCCTAGATACCTGCTATAGTCTATTGAAGGGATTATTAATAGAATAACCCTATATAATATAATCGCACCTTATGCCCCTAATATTAGGCCGAGGTATTATAAGAATACGATAAGATCTATAAATAATAGAAGGTAGACTAATATAGTAGACTATTATATAATAATTAGATTATAAAAATAGTAAGTAGCGGTCTAACCTAGGCATAAATTATAAATACTATAAACCCTTAGGAGTATTAATAAGAGGAACTTATATAAGTAGGAAAAGGAATATAAAAAACTAATAAAGAACTATAAGAAGAAGATCCCTACTTATAATTATATAACTAAGATGATAATTGATACTAGAATAATATATAGGAATAATATATCTAGATAGCACGAGAATATATAGATACCGCTAATAAATAAGAAATTTATATTCGCGCCTATTATAGAGAATTAATAGAAAACCCTAAATATCTAGAAATACCTTTTAACCTACGAGATAATATGCGAATATACCTAATATACTAAGAATATACTAATATCTTATAGATATCTTATTAGTAATACTAGTGCGAGACCTACTAAAAGGAAAAATGGGAGTAAGATTATTTCCTTATCGCACTATTATATTAACCTAATAAGAACTTATATTTATAATATGAGATAGAAGGATATTAAATTTTCTATTAATATAAATCTATTAGCATAGCCTATGTATAATATAATAGCGACCTCTATTATATTATTTAAGAATAAAAGCGGGTTACTTATAAAATTAAAGACTAATAGAAGTAAATTAGCTAGTAGGAGTAAGGAGACCTAGGAGCCTAAGAAGAAAGGAGCTACTAAGAATATCTATATAATTAGATCGATAACTATAACTATAAAGTATATAATAAGAGCGAATATAAATATGATTACTATAGCTATGCTCTCTATAGGTTAAAAAACTAGATACCCTATTTAATATAAGGTAATAGATAGATAAGCAAGGGAATAAACTACCCCGGAAGGCCTTATACTCTATAAACGGAGGATATAGGCGATAATACCTAGAGTTAAAAGTATAAGTTAAGGGAGAATAATTAAATACTTTAGTAGATAGCGGAGCTAAGCGGAATTACTTTAACCTAATAATAGTAAATAGGCTTAAGCTACTATAGAGGCATAAACGTAAGCCCTATATAGTATATAACCTCGAAAGAATACCTTTTGATTATAATAATAGATTTATTAACTATAAGATTAATTACCTTAAGGTTTTTACTAAAGGAAAGAACTAAGGAATCTTATTTAATATTATACTAAACTAAAGCTATGATCTTATGCTCGGGTACCTATAGTTATAATGATTTAACCTATATTTTGACTAGAGAACTAGCTAGATAATTTCTTGCGATACTAAGATATCCTTTATATTAGATAATAACTTAGATTAGAGATCTTAAACTTCTACTAATAATAGAGAAGTTAGGAAGAGGCAAATATAAGATACCTCTCTACCTATAGGGATAAAATATAAATACTATAATAGATAAAAACGATAAAGGCAATAAATAATCGCATAAATTATATAATAGTTCTATACGCTCGAGAAGGACCTCGAGAAACTAAAAAAGGATAGCCCGGAAAAAGAATAACTTAAGAATATATTATAGAAGTACTAAATCTATAAATAACTCTTCGCGGAAGAACTTAGAATAGGTCTACTAGAATATATATCCTATGACCTTAAGATTAAGTTTATTAATAGGAAGTAACCTAGCTTTAGTAAATTATACCTACTTAATAAAGTATAACTCCTAGTATTAAAAGAATATATTAAAGATATAATATAGAAAGGATATATTAAGGAAAGCAAGTTATCTATTAGATACCTCGTTATATTCGTTCTAAAGAAGAATAGCAAGCTCTAACTTTATATCGATTTCTAAATACTTAATACTATTATAATTAAGGATTATATATTACTACCTCTTATTAGCGAGTTAAAGGATTAACTTTTTGGGATAAAGTATTTTACTATATTTAACCTTAAAGGAGCCTATAACCTTATTCAGATTAAGGAAGGATATAAGTAGAAAACCGCTTTTTATACTAAGTATAGACTATTTAAGTACCTTATTATGCCCTTTAGACTTATTAATATACCTATTATATTCTAATAAATAATTAATAATATACTATGAGAATATCTAGATATATTCGTTATATATTACCTAGATAATATCTTTATTTTCTCTAAAATAGAAGAAGAATATATAGAATATATCTATAAGGTATTATAGATACTATAGAACGCTAACTTATTAGTAGAACCCGAGAAAAGTAAATTTTATGCCTCGGAAGTAGAATTCCTTAGATATATTATCTCTTATAATAAGATATAAATAGACCCTAAGAAGGTCTTAGTAGTTAAGGATTAGAAAGAATTAACTAATATTAAGGAAGTATAAGCCTTTCTCGGATTCGCTAATTACTACTATAAGTTTCTTAAAGTATTTAGAAAAATCGCTATATTATTAATAGAACTTATAAAGAAAGATAAAATCTTTATATTTAGGGATAAAGCTAAAAATACCTTTAATGAAATTAAAGAACTTATCCTAAGCGAACTAATACTTAAGATATTTAACCTATCTCGATAAATTAAACTAGAAACAGATACCTCGGACTTTGCCCTAGGCGCCTAGATCGGATAACGAGACGATAAAGGATAACTATACCTAATCGCATTTTACTCCTATAAGCTATATAGAGTAGAACTTAATTACCCTATCTATGATAAGGAATTCCTTATAATTGTTAATACTTTTAAGGAGTTTAGATACTACCTCCTAGGAAGCTAATATTAGATTAAGGTCTATATAGACTATAAAAATATTTCTTATTTTGCGATAACCTAAGAACTTAGCGGACAATAATTATAATACGCCGAATACCTCTTAGAATTTAATTATATTATTATCTATATTAAGGGATCGGAGAATAGCTAAGCGGATACTATTAGCCGGAGACCTAACTTAGATATAGGAAAGATCTAAACTAAGGAATAATTACTATATTTTATAACCGAAGGATACCTATAATAGCGAATTATTACATACATTAAGTAATAGCAATACCTAGACGCAATAGATATAACTTATATAGTGGAATAGGGTAATCTACTCCTTATAAAGATCCTAGAGTATAATAAATAACTTCTAGACGATAAAAGAATAGATAAATAATAAGTCCTAGATGAATTACGATATAATTTTATACGCGAAATATATAGTTACTAGTTATATAGATACTAAGGAATTAATAAAACCCTAGAATGAGTTAAGACGATATATACCTTTCCTAATATAAAGAAAATTATTATAATAATTATTAATTAATGCGACCTTTGCATAAAAACTAAGGCATGATGCTATAAACTATACGGTAAGCTATAACCCCTACCGGTACCTTAGCTGCTATGGGAAGCTATTATAATAGATTTTATTACAAAGCTACCCCTATCGGAAGAACTAGCTACCGGGAATTTCTATGATAGTATTCTTATTATTATAGATAGACTTATGAAATTTTCTTATTTTATACCCTATAGAGAATTAATAATAGCTAAAGAATTCGCTTATCTTTTCTATTTTTATATCGCTAAGATATATGGTATACTACTTAAAATTATTATTAATCGAGGATTGCTATTTATATCTAAGTTTTAGTAAAGCCTAATAGGATATTTGGGAATTAACTATAAACTCTTTATAGTATATTATAAGGAGATAGACGGATAGATAGAATGCATAAACTAGATACTAGAATAATACCTTTAATGCTATATTAACTATAAATAGACTAACTGGGTTAAAAAGCTATTAGCTACTTAGCTAGCCTATAATATAGCTATAAATAAAAGTATAAAAATTATACTAGCCTATGCTAACTTTGGGTTTATACTAGATGCTTACTAATAATCACGGGATATTATTATTAACCCCAAAGTAATCCTTATTAGCGATTAATTATATAACCTATATAAAGAAATGCGAATAGAACTCGAGTTTATTAGAAATAGAATAATAAACTATATTAATAAGAAATAGATCGAGGGACTAACTTTCTCGGAGGGAGATATAGTTTATCTTATAATAAAAAATATTAAAATAAAATAATAAAATAAAAAACTCGACTATAAATATATTAGACCCTATAAAGTTAAATAGAAAATCTTAAAATATAATTATAAATTAGACTTATTACCTAAGGTTAAGCTCTACCTAATCTTTTATATTTTACTACTCGAATTAATATAAGATATTATCTAAGTAAAAATAAATAATAAACCTAATATAGAAGTTAATAGACTAGAAGAATATATCGTGGAAGCTATCCTCGATATAAGTAAGATTAATAGCAAAATAATATATTTTATTAAATAGAAGAATTACCTAGATTTAGAAAATATATAGGAACCCTTAGAATACCTTACTAGCGTATAATGCCTTCTAAAGAACTTTTATTAATACCGCTAGAGCTAGGCAAGGGGTTAAAGTTAAAATCACTTAGGCTAAGAGAAGCCTAGTTAAACCCTTTAGGGTTTAGAGATTATAGCTCCTCTTAGATAGATTCTTTGCGATGACTTAGCTCCTCTACTAGATAATCTTTACCCTTAAGACCTTAGATCCCCCGCCGGAACTTAATAGCCCAATACTCCTTAACTAAGTTCTTAGTTTTCTATAACCGCGATAGGCAACCTACGGCTAATACTATCTTTGCTTATAACTCTACTAATTCCTCGTGAAGTTATAATAAGTTAGTACTAGCCTTTTCCTTATCTTCCTTTAGTTTTTTCTCTTGCGAGATTAAGTAATATACTATCCCATATATTAGTAAGAAGGGCTACCCTAAAGGAAGGAATCTAAGACTTATGAGAATTCGTGACCCGCGTTCCGTTATAAGAATAACCCCGCCGTATGCATTTACTATACCGTGAGGAACCCTCTATTATTAAATACTCCTTCCGGTGCTTAAAATAATACGAATATAGCATATCTATAAACTCACGAGATAATTCGATACTTACGGCTAAAAATTAATATTCTTTGGATTTTTGATTCGGATATTTAGAAATGCGGCTAGATATTTTATTAGCGCGATATCCCGAAATGATTATAGGTTTAAGTTACACCTATAGGCAGGGGAATAGGAAATAGCTATTTAAATGGCCTTATGGATAAGGCCTTAGAAGGGGAGATATCATGTCATAACCTAATATGCACCTAACCTCTGTAATATATGTGATTGCCTTATACCCGGGTATTAGCACTAATTAGAGAAGGATTATTACTGAAGTTAGATTATTATGATCTTAGGATTACTATGATCTAAGGATTATAATAATCCTAAGATAACCGTGATCCCTTTATAGCTAGCTTAGTATATAGTATATACCTATGTATACTTTCCTATGTAGTAGCTACCTTAGCTATTAATATAACTTAGTTATACTTAATACCTTTGAGTATATTACTAGACGTAATATTATACTAACCTTTAAGGCTACGCAATATAATCTAGTGCTAATATAAACTAGTACAACCGGTTTATCCCTTAGGAAATATCCTCTCGTTATACTATAAATAAAAGCACGAAGACTATACTAATATATATAAATTTCGGATTTATACTAGATGCTTACTAATAAGCACGAGATATTACTATTAACCCCAAAGTAATCCTTATTAGCGATTAACTATGTAATCTATATAAAGAAATATAAATAGAACTTAAATTCATTAAGAATAGAATAATAAATTATGCTAATAAAAAAAGGATTAAGGGATTAACCTTCTCGGAGGGAGATATAGTCTACCTCGTAATGAAAAATATTAAAATAAAATAATAAAATAAAAAACTTAATTATAAATATATTAGATTATATAAAATTAAATAAAAAATCTTAAAATATAACTACGAATTAGACTTATTACCTAAGGTTAAGCTCTATCTAATTTTTTATATTTTATTACTTAAATCGGCATAAGATATTATCTAAGTAAAAATAAACGATAAACCTAATATAGAAGTTAATAGACTAGAAGAATATATTATAGAAGCTATCCTTAATATAAATAAAATTAATAGTAAAATAATATATTTTATTAAATAAAAAGACTATCCTGACTTAGAAAATATATAGGAACCCCCGGAATACCTTATTAGCGCATAATACCTACTATGGGATTTTTACTAATAACTCTAGAAGGAAGGGAACTAATATTAAAATCGAGGATAGCCGACTAATTAATAATATTAATAGCCCTAAAGGACTAAGTATTAATAATAGCCTTAGCCTCCCGGCGATCTAACTCCTTTAACTCGTCTAAAGAATTTAAACCCCGATATACTATCTCTATACCCCGCTCGTAGATCTATTTCTTCTAATGACGAAGGCATATTAGGCGGGATAATCGCTTATTTATTTACTACTAAAGAGTAATTAATTCCTTTTCTGCTTTCTCCTCCTTAAATTCTAGATAATACTTCTCTATTATTAGGCGCGACGCTATGAACTATTAGTAAGAAAAGGCAATAAAACGCAGAAAATATATTTATTAGCGGAAACTAATATACCCGAGCTATTATAAGCGCGACTATGATAGATATACTTAGAATAATAAGAAATACCCTTAAGTATCTTATATTTTAGATACTTTTAAGAATAATAGGAATAAGGCATAACTTTAAAGCTTATTTCTTTAATAAGCTTAAAAAGATAATAATAGCGCATAGTAGAATGGGATTTTACTTTTGATATACTATTAGTATCACGGAAATAATTATAAGGGAAGGTTTAATAAACTAAGGGAAATTTAGGATAGCTAACTTTAAAGGCCTTAAGGATAAGACTAACAGAGGGGAGATATTATATCACGGCCTAATATATACCTATTATATGCATAGGCAGACCCCTATAATTCCTTACTAATTAAATAAATAATTACCTCTAATACTAAGTAATTATGGTAATTATCTTATTAATTACCCTAATTACCTATATAATTACCTTAATTAAGACCGATAGGTAGAGTAATTATAACTAATACCCTAAGTATATAGAATATATTTATTATACTTTCTTATATAGTAGCTACCTTAGCTATTAATATAACTTAGTTATACTTAATACCCTTGAGTATATTACTAGACGTGATATTATACTACCCTTTAAGGTTATGTAATATTCTCCTCTACTAATATAAACCAATACGACCGGTTTATCCCTTAGGAAAGACCCTTTCGTCATAGGCACCTCCAGAGGCAACTAGACCTAGCCGGGCTAGAAGACCTTTGGGAAGAGGCTGATACCCTTATAAGAGAGGCTATTATAGCCCTAGTGGCTAGAAGCCCTAGTGAGTGCCCTAAGGAGCCTAATTCAAGCCTTATAGCCCTTCTAGTTAGAGAGGGAGGCCTAGGAATACCCTTACATAAGGACCTAGCCCACGAGCTATTCCTAGCAGCTAGGGAGGCCTCGCAGCCTACCCTAGACCTCATCCGGAAGCCCCTGGCCCCGCAGCCTACCCTAGACCAAAGCCAGCCTAACCAAAGCCAGCCTAACCAAGGCCAGCCTAGGCTAGGGAAAACAGCCCAACAGGTGCTAAAGGAAGCTAATAAGGCTAGGCTAGCAGGCTTCTTAGAGGACCTCCCCGCTAGCTATAGGCACGCTAGGCTAGAAAACGCTAGCTATCTCGGCCGTAAGTGGCTAGGAGTCTTGCCTACCCAAAAAGCCCTATCTTTTATAGACTCTAAAATCACTAAAGCCCTCCGAAGCCGGCTTTTCTACCCAATTAAGCCTATTAGCCTACCCTATAGCTCTTGCGGAGCTATAGCTGCCTTAGGCCATCAGGATACCTGCAAGGGTGCTAATAGAAGGTGGATTGCAAGGCATGAGGCTATAACTAGGGCCTTTATAAGAGCCCTAAGTAGCCAGCCTACCCTAGAGGTCGAAAAAGAACCCCTAGTCCACCCAGAAGCTAGCCTAAGGGCTAATTTTGCAGTTAACCTAGGAAATAGCCGCTATTACTATGATATTCAAATCGTAGCTATTTCAAAGGATTCTACTAAAGAAGACCCTTATAGCACCCTTAGAGAGGCTGCCAAAGAAAAACGCAGAAAATATAGGTCCCTAGGGGCCTTTTTCCAGCCTCTTATCATCTCAGCAGGCGGCCTTATAGACCTAGAGACAGCTAAGACCTATTAGAAGCTCTAGGACCTTATTGGCCCCCTTGCGGCTAACTAGCTAGACTCCTCTATTAGCCTTGCCCTAATGAGGACTAGGGCGACCTCGGCGGCTTCTATAGCCCGAGATACCCCTAATAACCTAGCTAGGTCGATCTAGAATACTTCTAGGGCTTCTTAAGGCTTTTCTTTATCCTTTACCTTTTACCTCTTATCTCTTATCTCTTTGCCTTTTTCTTACTAGCTATACCTCTCTCTTTTAGTTATTTCTCTTTTTCCTAGCTATATCTCTCCCCTAGCTTTATCTCTTTCTTAGCTATACCTCTTTCCTAGTTATATCTCTTATGCTTTTTCTTTTATTATTTCTTAGAAAAATCTCCCCTCTTTTATCTATAAGCTATATCTTAGCTAGAAGAAACCCCTAGGGCAAAATAGCTTAGATAGTTAATAGTTACTCTGTTCTAACCCTAACCCTGGGGTATGGTGGTGTCACGTATTGCCGAGGCAGACGCGCCCGGAGCTATCAGTAACCTGGGCAATGTTGATTCCCGAAAAGCTCAGCCCAACTGCCAAGCTTCCGCCGCTCCCCGCGAAATTGTCTGACGACTCTCCCCCGGTGACATCCCTACCACGAGGCTGATAGCAGTTACTCTATGAACCTCGGCACGAGAATGAGTTGGCTAAATGTTTGTCCTTCGATAGGCGGTTTGCTATGACCCTGGCAGATTCCGACTGAACCTCGTGTTTGGAAATGAGGTCAAGGAAACAGGGCTTTGCTAGTATCTTGCAGAGATTCGAGAGACTGGCAAGGTAACATGCTATCATGTGGATCACTCGGCGACCCCGAAAGAGCGCTTTCCGTCTTGGAGACCTTTACTTTCCTATTCGGGGACCGAGAGAGGTCTTTTGTGAAAGATAATAACGCTTGGGCTTTACGATCAGATGCCGTGCCCTCTCAGGCAAGACCAGCATGCATATAACTATCCCCCAAGTCCAGCACCCGTCGTCGCAGAATACCATGATCCTCAATCCGCCACGCCTCATCACATTGTTCAATTGCTAGTTAATCTTTTTCAAGTTGCCCTCAATCGGAAATCACTAAGATGAAGTTCCTCCCCTTCGTTGCTCTGCTGGCGGGCCTTTCCAGGGCCCTTCCACTCGATGCCGCGGCCAATGATGGCAGTCTTACCACTCGAGCTCTCTTCTCGAGTGATGAGCTGCTCGACGGGGACGCGGGTTCTTGTCCCAGCGCAATCTTGGTGTATGCTCGTGGCTCCCTGGAGTTCGGAAACCTGGTAAGACTACCCATGAGACTACCCGTTATAAGTGTGTTGAAACCTACTGACATATCCTAGGGCTTCTTAGGGGGCCTTGTCGGTGATGGTATCAAAACTGTGCTTGGCGAAGACCAAGTCTGGACCCAAGGAGTTGGGGGAGACTACTCTGCCGCCATTGGCGACAATGGACTGCCCGATGGAACTAGCCCAGAGGCTATTCAGGAGATGATCGGTCTCTTCGAGCTTGCTGATAAAAAATGCCCTAATGCTACGCTTGTTTCTGGAGGCTGGAGGTTAGTACAGAAGTCCTTTGACACATTTGGACGGGAGCCATACTGATATGGTGATTATAGTCAAGGTGCGGCCCTGGTCGCCGCGTCCATCCGTGACCTGAACCCAACTATCCGTGGCAAGATTGCTGGCGTGATTCTCTTCGGCTACACCAAGAATAAACAGAACAACGGTCGCATTCCTAACTATCCCGCCGACCGCCTTCGAGTGTTCTGTAACGATGGCGATGCAGTTTGCGAGGGTGAACTTAGTATTACGATTCCTCATCTGTTTTACCTGAGTGAGGCGCGTCGCGAAGCTCCTGAGTTCCTCATTGAGCAAATTAACAAGTACCAAGCTTGATACACCAGGGGAAGAAGATTTGCGGGTTTGGATGGAAGCTACGTGCGTCCTCGACTGGGAGTCTGGGTTCGGAGCAGGCTCAATGGAAAATTGCCTTAGTGGGGTCAGAGAGGGACGTTACAAGGAGAATGTCAATATTGTGCTAGTATATTGGTAGATAACATCCACGAATATAGCCCGGTTTCATCTTATCCTCGTCTTACACACATGCTTGGTCCATTTTGTTCCTGGCTGAATAAGCTTAGTGGCCTAGCACATCTCCAAGCTCGGTTTCGGCCAGCTGATGCCGGTATGGTCCGTAATCAAACATCTACGTCAAGAGAAGCAGATCATTGTGCCCCGTCGATATGCCTTGAGAGGACTTTCCTGGCCATTGAAGAAGAAAACAGAGGCCCCAGTAGACAGCGAGAGAGACATTCTATACCTCGTAATATGGCTTGCTAGCTAAGCAGTCGGGCTCGCGTAAATTACCTTGTGAGTTTTGCGGTCACAGCCTGATGTATGGAGGTGGGAAGTAGTGAAAGAAGAACCACCCTATTCTATAGATTAGGCTAATAGTGGGGTGGATATGTGTCAAGACTCTCTGGGCTTCTTTTCCGAGATACCGAAGGTGAACCTTGATGGCGTCGATGACAGGCCAATCGCTCTCCGGCCACTTAATGCGCGTCACAAACGTCTCTCGTCCCATGTGGTATCGTCCTTCTTGTTTTCGAATGCCTACGTAAGTCATCCACTATTAGCTCTGGCTATCTTTGAAGAAATCACTATGCCCTGTGTGCTGGCTAGAGCTATTATTTGAGCTGAGGGGAGACAAAATTACTTGATTTACGAAACAACTTGATGAAGGATACTGAAATTAATAGGTTGGACCTCCCTTGCGAATACGAATCCTATTGTAGAGCTACGAAGTCATTGAGCTGAAATCAGCCACTGAGTTCGAATTCATCTTCGTCGGACAAACGGATGTGTTTGTGACACTGCGTACTAATGAGAACAGAAGAACATTCGCAACGCTTTGATGCCGTTTCCGACACGGAGCATTTTCCTTCCTTGGTAAACCCTTGCAGTCAGTTGTGACATTGTCACTCATTGCTCAATTGTCAGGTGAGGAGGCTAAGGGGTTCCACACCAACCGGCGTGATGCCAGGGGCTGTGAGAACTAGGACCGGGGGTGCCTGTGATGCAGCTCTCCACTCGATTCGGCTTAAATTGACAGGGCTTTATTAACGTTGTTCAAGTGGGTTGTGGGGTTCTCAAGCAGCTCCAAATTGGAGCCAGCGTTGTTAGAACAATTTAGCCCGTCAAGTCGCAAGGGTCAAAGCGGGGCCCTTGACCGCAACCTTCAATGTAGCTATTTTCTAGTACTTCGTAAAGTTCCCATGGCGTCAATGACAGCCTGGCAAGCGCGAAGGCATACAGAGTACAGTAGCCGTAGATGCGGGGCCTTGCCCAAGAGGCCAGAAAAGCAGCCCCAATCTAGTCATTCTGCCGCGAACGCTAAAGCGTAACCCAAAAACAGGATGATCGGCGGAGACCAATGCGGCTTCGACCCAATGCGACGCGACATGGAGGTCAATGGACACGGGCAGAAAAGTGCGGGGTGTGGTAGGTGAGATTCGCCAACGCCGCAAGGATGGTGCCAGCGTTGGGTGAGTTCGACTGTAACCGACCTGAGCAATAAGCGTAATGATGATCTTGTTCCTTGATCACGGACAGAGGGAAGAACTGGAAGAAGTTAGAGGCACATGTATGCGGAATGCTGGGAAGTAGGACTCGACAAGGTACAGACAGCCGGTAGTCTTCTTGTAGGAAGGCTGAGGTGACTCATGGTGGAGCGGGACAATTCGATCGAGCAGATAATCTCTCTGGCGTGAAAGACAATGTAATGATCTCCCCAGGCTTAGAGTCTGTGATATCTCTTCAGGGCGTGAACTTCAGGGCGCGTGCGCGCGATTTTTCGAGCAGTACGGGTGTATTCATGTGAAATCGAATCTCATCCAAAGGTACAGTTCCACCTCATCGACGCAGCATCTCAATTATACAGCCCTTACTGACACACCATCGGCAACAGTCCCTCCCTAATCGAAAGCAGGGGACTTAGGGCAATTGCAACTGCGTATTCGTTATCTATAAGCAAGACCAGGGGAGACAAGGTGGTCGATGAAGCCGAAACTGCCATCCCTCAGCTCTTGCAAAACCCCGGTTCCAGTTGACTGCAGCGTTCGGTGCCCACGGGATCCTCCTGTCTTGCCTTTTGGACGACACGAAACACCGCGCGAGAAAAGAAGCGTGTGATTAAAGGCAAAAACAAACTTCAAGTACCTCCGTACGTTCACAAAGGTCTGTGGATAACGATGTGCAGATCGGTTCCGTGTAGGCACTAGGGTAAGTATCTAAGCCCTTTCTAGACAATTGACCGAGATCAGTCGGCCTCCGCAATACCTCAGGCCCGCAAACCCCATGGATGGGCTGCGGGTTCTCGCCAACTCTTCGGTGGTTGAAGAACCCCTTCTAGCACGAAGACAACTTCCATAGAACCTACAAGAACAGCATTCAGACTCTGGATACTTCATAGTTCACTCTATGATGACTCCAGCCGAGTTGTACGAAGAGTCGACACAAGACGCAAAAGACAAAACAAACGCAAGGCTTGTGTATAAAGTAAAATGTGCTATATATAATAACCCTGCAAGAATGTATGAAGACTAAACGAAGAGTAGACATAATCAGGAATTATGTCGGAAACGAAGAGTAACCAAGCAGGTACAGATCTTGCCAAATTCTTTACCCACATCTTCAAGCCAACTCTTCCATCAAACTAGATACGGCAGCCCTTCGCTCGGACCAATTTAGTTCTAGTAGGCAATCTTTCGCCCTCAAAATCATCCCGCGATAGTCCAGCACTGACTCTTGTAAATAGGCTGGTTGACATCAAACAGAGTCTTTCTGTAAAAGGGGGAAATAAACGCATCAATATCCATATCAAAGGTGCTAGCAAACCAAGCACCGTTGTTGCACTCTCCCGCAGCGGGTGGGTTAAACTTGATTCCAGAAGCGCTATCAAACGCAACGTCCCCATTAACTGAAAATGCGTTGATGATCTTGGGTTGAATATCAAAGCCCGCCGAAATGTCGAGAATACCGTTGAAAGCCTTGATTCCCACGGCAAGGGTTAGCTCAATGAATGGGTTGAGCTGAAGGGCAGCGAGGGCATCGACGTCAGAAGCAACCTTGACACTCGGGGTCCAGCCACTGGTAGCCGTCTTGGTTGAGTCGAGCAGATCGAGATGGACTTTGCCGTTCTCGATGCCACCAGCTACGCCCAAGGTTGCGTTGAGAGTGCCTCCTGCGCCGAACTCGATGCCGAGAGCAAACCCGGCGATTGGGCCAACTTCAATGATTCCTGGGATAGAGAAGGCTGAGACGGAGACAGCTAGGGGATTGTAGTTTAGCAGATCGGTGGAGAATTCCCCTGCCACAGATGCCGAGAGGTTGAGATTAACGAGGGCCGAATAGTCGATATCGAGCTCAACCGCCTTGGCCTTCCTTGCCAGGATATCGAGATCCAAACGACCCTTAAGGCGAATTGTGCTCTCGAAGAGGGCCTGCTCGGCGACCAGGGTGAGGTAGTCAGTGTCAACCAAGGTGCCAGCGAGGTCAGCTGATATTGTTGCCGAAATGTCACGCTTGGAGGGAACCAAGCCAGTTTGAAAGTTGATAGTGGAACTCTTGGATTGTTCCTCGAGGGAAGATGCCTTGACTTCCAAATGAATCGTCAAAGCCTCTGCATCTAGGTCTTCGCTGCTGACGGTATAGAAACCGCGCTCGTCGGGTCCGTTGCATGCTCCGTCTGGCGAGTAGGTGACAATGACAAAGTCTGACTTTGGCCAAGTTGTTGAGGCAGCCTCAAAAATCGCGCTGTCAGTGAAGGTCAAGGCTATCTCGGAGCCGGAGCACTTGACGGAGCCGAGACCTGACAAGTCCTCGAGAACAACGGCGGGTCGCGTCAAGGTGACGTCGATGGATGCCGTCATGTCCTCGGCGCCGTAACCAAGGGAGATGGCATGGCTGAGAGCGGCCTTGTCATCTTTCAGGCTCTGGAGACGAGCAGGGGCAAGCGAAAAATGGGGCAACGGCTTTAAGATTGCTGGGGGTTTCGACGCAAGCTCCCGCCGGGCAGCTGAGCCGAAGAGGTTATTCCCGTCGGCGTCTGGCACGGCAGCTGCATAAACTAGCCGAGTCAAGGTGTGAACACCGAGGAGAGCGGTACTGATGAGCTTCATTGTGGGAGAGAATACAGAAAAGACGGCGTGGTATATTTGATGCCCTCTGTAGGCTGCTGGGTGTAACTACTAGCCGTCTACACATATTAGAGCGTCCATGGGCTACCTTTTATACTTCATCTTCCCAGTTTGGCTTCAGTTCCGACGCTTTGCAAGTCGCTGCGGGTCCATGTCAATACGAGCGAGATATTGCGAACAGAGGTTAATCACCCGATGTGGGCTTGCCAGAATGTTAGGTTCATCATTCATGTAAACATGGGGATAGAGGCGGATATGCAGAAAGGATCAATCAGGAAGGTAGCTATTCTGGAAGTGCGAAGCTACTTTAGAGTCACCACTTGAACGATTTCAAGATCAGCATGACTTAGACCTCTGTCGGGCCGAGTGGAAGAATGCATGTCGGTTCGAGCGCAGCCAAGCTTCGGAAGCACTCCAGTGCCATTGTCAGGGTGCATCGTCCCGTAGTTTGTCGAGAAGAGGTTTTACTCTTTACTACACAAACTTGCAGCTTTATAATAGAATTTTTAATTGCACGCACGGAAGAAGCATCGGAATCAGGCGCCAAAACAATTGATTATCTCCCCTTTGAAGAAACCACGTGTACGGTTTCTGTAGATGCCAAGACTTGGTCCTTGAAAGTCGCCAATACCAGAACAAATAACAAGCTCAGCTTCTAACCCCGAAGTTACTACCTTGGGGAGTAGGGCCGATGGAACCTTTGCCATTTAAGTCGCTGCTATTGAGAACTTTTGTCAAATCGTCCCATCTAGCATACCGAACGCTACGTTGAGGCTAGCCGGGGCTGAAAACGCTTCGGTCGGAAATGCCGACGGTGATGCCGCTTTGATCACAGAACCCTGGTAAGTGGTAAAAGTGTCAAAGCACGAGCTGCTACGTCCAAAGTCGAGAGGATCGGAGCATTTCCAAGTGTTGTGAGTGATTGCGTTTCGCCAGCTCGCCAAGATGACCGAGAAATCGTTGAAGAGAGCGTTGATTGTCAGTGGTCTGCTGTCGACCCAGGTCTCCGAGTCCTGTCTTGTCGGCTTAGAGTCAGCTTGAGGGCAAGAATTGGGGACAGCGTCTCTGAGAAAAGAATACCTGGATAAGAGGCCCATGACGAGACGGGATGTTGGCTCCTTCGCCAACGTCTGAGGAACTGAAGATCTCCCAAAAGATGCAGAACCAATTGTAGAGCAGGTCACTATCCAGTAAGTTGTCGGCGGGTTTGGAGTGACTGGTATCTGAAGTTCCAGATTCGTCCAGGGGTGGATTGTTGGATCGTCCGGCACCACCGGGACGGGGATGCTACTCTCCGCATCGAGGATAGCGCGGGCGCAATCCAGCATCTCAAGGGAAAGGAAATATCCGTACAGTTGCGTGTTGAAGATTGTGGGATTTCCTCCTCTGTTTGTAGCCGTTTCATTTTGACTCTTCAAGAGAACGACGAAAGTCGAGTCGGTCCGACAGGAGAAGGGCACCGGGAAGTAAGCTGCAGATGGCATAGTTAAAGTGAGGCTTCATTCTTCAAGCTGGACGCTTCCCGTCCAGGGTCTTATTCGAAGGCGAGGCGATCATCATTGGGTGCCATTGTCGCCCGGATCGCCCAGCTAAGATAATATCCATGTCTAATCCTGGAAGGACATCAGGGTATCTCCATCGTTCGGCTCCGACGCCTACGGTAAGGCACTCATATTAACCGGGTTTTGACAGGTGATTGTGGGGGGTGTCGATTGCTCAACAGACGTCTACCCCTATTTAGTAGGCTAGGTCAAAGTAGATGACATTCACGTACGAGTCTGACGTCAGCTGGCCCCATTATCAAGATGGAGCCGCGGCATCTCCAGAGCCTTTTCCAATCTCAGGATAGTTTGTCTTGTTTCTCGTGTTTGGGGTCCACCATTTCTTTCCCAGTTGAAACTGGGTATGAAGCTCCAGGAGATTAAGTATAATTGGAAAAGTGATTAAGGATAGAGAGGCTTGTCAAGTCTGTGACCAAAGAGTCTATTCACTCTTCACAACTCCCTCTTGATAACGATATACTATCCACAAGCTTCCTTTCCTTGAGCAATACTCTACTATTATTCTAATCCCTCAATATCTCACCATGGGCTCCGTTTTCCCCAGCGCTTTGCGTCCTCCGATCTTCATAAACTCGACGATCGAACGCGTTTCCCGTGAAAAATATGCGCAAGTTGAGACTGTCGACCTCGGAAACCCGCAAACGTTGAGTGGAAGCCAGTGGGTCTATCCATCATGGCAACATCACGTGAACTTCGACTCAGTTCATCCAACATACCCATCTTCAGGGGAACAAAGGTTTCCCGTAAGAAAGGTGAGTTCGACCAGCAATCACCTTTCAAACTGATACGCCCTACCCAGCTGCGTAATGGAAGCCACAGCGCAGTGTCGCAGTCTCGCCGTAAACGTCTCGCTCTCTGCTAACGCACATTGAAGGTCAACTATGCACCAAGTAGTCAAGCTGAGACTTTCTCCTCGTACCCTATTAGAAACAGTAACGTTTCCATGTTTCTCTTTTCCAACTAGTGCGCTAACAACAGATGGCTGCAGGCAATTTAGCTTTACAAACGCCGATCGATGAAGCCCGGGAACTCTTGGTTTCCTCTACCACGACGCCTCGCCCCAGAGTTCCCGCCCAGCGGCGCAGGGAAAGAAACCACGTGTGTCGGGTCTGTCAGAGACGATTTTCACGGCCGAGTTCGTTGCATACTCATATGCATAGCCACACGGGGACGAAACGTGCGTTATCTTATCATCCGTGGTTTATTGAAAAGCATGCTAAGTTATTGATAGCATTTCGGTGCCAGTTCTCTGGATGCGGGCGCGCTTTTTCAGTCTTGTCAAATCTGCGTCGACATTCAAAAATTCATCAGAAGAAGAATGACGAAGGACACGAACCAAAATGACTTTTATGGATTTTAATACTAGTTTGCAATAGTCTCCTAACACTCAGCCATCCGTGGGCTACGGAGCGGGTTATGTCTGTGAATTTTTGTACAACTTCGATAGGATGGAAGAAAGCAGAATCTTTCCATGCTTCATGGCCTCGACTTTTTAATTTAGTTACGATTGAATGCTGATTTAGATCGGTTTTCCACCAGATTTATTGCCCGGACCGTCGACTTACTCAATTTTGAGGTCGTAAGATAGCGTCTATCTTTTCTCTTATACCTAGTCATCCCAGGTATGGCATACTGTAACTGCTGGCATGATTTATCTCGTGGAGTTGGGGGGAATGGGCTCGAAACTAACGTGGTTGATAAGACCCGGATCTTGTTCTCTAGTCCATAGATTAGCCGATAAGAAATGGCCGAGATGTAGTTCTGGCGGATTAGGTTCCCGTTTGTTGATTCTCTGGCTTGGATTCTTGAAGGCTTTTTGATAGGGATTGGTGGTTGCTTAGGTTTGGTAAGGGATGAATAAGGAGTGGAAGCCCGTAATGGTAAGTGTAGAAGCTGGTGGGATGGGTACTGTCGAGTGGATAGGTAGGTTGTTGATGTTGATAGTATAAATAAGAGTGGTTGACCCTCGATCACCGATACTAAGAAGGCGCACTTGGCTCTTGATGAGCTGCAAGGGATGGATAAGTGAGCGAATCTGTAGCCGTGGTAATGTGGGCTAATGGTTAGGGTGTTTTAATAGGGCTATGTTGTATTAAGCTGGCTGAGAGCATAGATTTTCCCTCGTTTATGTATAGATAGACTAGAAATTTGTTGTATTTCCCTAAACCCGCGTACTTCGTTTATGGAGAATTTTGCTCTACCTCGTCGCTGGCTGTCTTGCCCTGGGATGTCTAATGATCTACTGTTGCGCACCTGATGTAGTTAGCCAAGGGAATTTACAGGGGATAGGCAATAAATAGGAGTAGGTGGCAATTGGGAATAGAAGAGTAGGTGTCGTAGGCTAGGTATGATATCAATGAGCCTTAGGAAACAACTGTACTTGGTAATCCAGCTGCATGCTTCAATAAAACCTATAGGCTATAGTACCCCGCACTTGAGATAGTAATAAATTAATATCCTACTGCTACTTACTATCGTTTACCTGACCTTTAAACCTTCCAGCATACTCAGTGCCATAGTAGGTTATATAATAGCATTCTTAACCTATGTCCACCCTGGCTTAAAATGCTTAATCCTACTACTAATATAATATAGGTTTAGTACGCATAAAAGAGCGTTGCCTTATTGCTGCTTTATCGAATCTTTTTATTTTCCCGCTTTAGGAGCCATCTTATAAACTAAGTACTAGCAATAATAGCCATAGAGAACCCCGCGCTGCTAGATATTGCGATAATATAGCGCGGTTCGTTAGAGGATGGCTAAAGGTACTATGGGTCGGTTAGCTAGATCTGAGATGGAAATAATAGAGTAGTTTGCTTACTGCGGTCTAGGTGAAGCTAATGCTGGCATATATGTTAATGATAGCGAGCACTGAGGCCTTCTTTTCCTTGGTTTCACCATAAGTGTTTCCGACCTATCCGAGTATGATCGAGTTTATACTATATGTGCTAATGGTAAAGATGCATATGGCGATATACCGGGCGGGTATGTTAAGGGTTGCATACGCTAAAATAAACCCTGTGATAGCTATAACCTTGGTAATAGTAATATGCCAAGTTCTCTTGTTGTGTTTGCCCGATGAGTAAGACTAATAGATCGAGATGGCGCCTGCGATGAGATAGGGGGGGCATGTAAGGATTAGTGTGATGGTGGTGTTAAAGCCGAGCGTTTTGATAATTGTGGGAAAGAAGTTTTTGAAGCTATTGGTAGCGAGATGTATATGCTGTAAGAACATAAAGATCTAGACCTTAGGATCCTTAAGTGCTTCCTTGAGTCCTGCCTACGTGCTGCTCTGTGGTCGTCTACCGACCGTATTAGATGCAATATGGTTATGCGTAAGTTGGCGTTCTTCTGGCGTTAGCTACCTTGTGTTTAGTGGTTTATTTGGTAGCGTGAAATATGAGATGATTGTAATTACGAAGGTGATGGTACCTTGAAGAATGAATAACTAACGCCACCTGGAAATACTAGCTATATTGTCGAGCCTATTGAATATACTAGTAGTAATGAGACCGGCGAAAGCTGTGGCGAGAATGTTGCCTGAGTATAAGATATTGATCTTGGTGGCTAGTTCTTTTCTCGTATAGAAGATGGTTAGAATCTAGAGTGCTCCTGGGTAGAAAGGCGCTTCTACTATACCTAGGAAGAATCGTAAAAGGACGAGGCTAGTATAGTCCTTGGTAATAGCTATCAAGGCACTTATGATAGCCTATGCGATCATGAAGCTACCCATATATAAGGAGGGAGGGACCCTGGTTAAGATCATGTTGCTCGGAAGCTGTCTAAGGAGGTAACTGATCATCAAGATCGAAACTGCTGTATTATATTGTGTACTATGGAGTTTAAGGTCAGCCTCTATATTATTAAGCCTTGCCACGGCGATGGCATTGCGATCTAGGTAGTTGAACCAGTATATGAACTAGAGGGTCGGCTGGTATACCCGAGTAAATTGAGGAACTTGGCGGTGACGGGGATGGTGGCTTACCATAATGTACCAATCTAACTTCTTAACAAGCTTCCTCTCTTTTTCGCTTAGGACAAGCCTGGCACCGGAGTAGTCTACCTCTTCTCCCCTCTCTTTCTCGGCCATATACTCGTAAGCTATTTCCCTCGGCTTTTTATCAGTATGATTAATCGAAGCTTGGTCTTTAGTATGGTTGATGGTCTTAGAGTCGTAAGTTGCTATGGCGAGGATGAAGTGGTAGGTTAGGATTAGATAGATGATGGTGGTTGCGTTTGCATGGTTGTGGAAAGAGCGAATGAATAACCCATCTTATATCCTCTAGCTTTTTACCCTAGATTGATATTGTCGCCTTAGATCTAATGCGGGGTCTATGGGTTTGGGTTAATCCGCGGAGATGGATGCCTTTTGGTGACGGACTTGATTGCCGAACCTGGTTTGTGGCATGACATGGAGACTGAGGCTTACCTGTTTTCTGCGTTGAGGAGATGGTTGACCTTGCTTGATATGAAAAAGTCGGAGAGTTTTTTTTTTCCTTTTTTCCCCCGCCAAATGGGCGGCTTGATCCTCGGCGCCGTAATTATTCACTACCTCGGACCGACAGACTAACCTTGAGACTACTTGTGGCGCGAGACTTTTGTTCCGTGGCGAGTAATGTGGCCTAATCCACTATTAGTTGAGATATATTCCTTATTTGGTTTATGACTTGCGGTACTTGTGGGGGCCTCTAGTACTCCGTATAATAATGTGGGGATAACTTGTGAACGGAGGCTGATACCGAAAATGGCGTTTTTCGGCGGCGGAGGCCGAGGCCGAGGCCGAGGTCGTTGGTTTCCGAGGTATGGATTAGCTTTCTTAGCTTATTTATAAATATTTAGGAGAGTGCCCTCTTAGTTTAAAAGGTGGAAGAAGACCTGGTTAAGCCGAGTAGTAAGTCGATATACCTGTGGTTTTTTCTTACCTTAGATTACTTGTATCTATGGTATATCTATGTTTCTCAGCTCCCGCGTAACCATCCCTATTATGACGTCGTAATCTCGAGTGGAGGTGATTCTCTAATAACTTTCTCTTGAAGAGAAAGTATTACTGTTATTAGCAGTAGACTGGTGGCGAATACCCACTATCCTGCGGGACGGTAAGGTCTTGGTACCTAATGTAAAGGTACGTGTCAGAATGACTCCTGGGAAGCCCTACGTCCTGACTTGTTTTGCGTTCGTTTAGTCCAGTGATGGTCCAAATGGCGCAAGAGGGGAAAGTTACGTGAGTAGCGTTAAGGCTACCTGTTTTCCTTGCTCGACATGCTTAGGCGCCTCATTCGATACCGATGTTGCCTTCCAGATAGGGCGCTACATTGCTCTTAAGGCGCTTTTAAAGTCAGCTAAGATATTGCTAGCTCCCACAGTCAATATGATCAGATCCCCGATAGGTAAGGCCTCTGGCTTTCTCTTTGCGTTAATATGATGGGGCTTATTTGCATATAGCCGGCCATAACTATGAAACATTCTCCGAAGATCCGTGGGCCTTAGGCACACTCGGCGCTACATATGTCAAAGGTAAGCCGATTCAAAGGCCAATATTATTAAGCAACCATAAATATATCATCTTTCTTTTTAGGATCCCAATCTGTCGGCGTAGCTGCTACCCCTAAGCATTTTATCGCTAATGACGTCGAGAAGCGCAGGCGATTTCTCTTAGCCGAGGTCGACGAGAGGACTCTAAGGGAAATTTACTTCTTGCCGTTTTAGCTAATTATTAAGCTAGCAGATCCCTGGTGCCTCATAACTTCATAGGTTCGACCGATTGTGTAATATATTCCTTTAAAGTGCTTATTCTCGCTAAGATATAACCGTATCAACGGGACATACTGCGCGGACGACCCTCACCTCCTTTAAGACATCCTGCGGGATGAGTGGGGCTTTGAGGGTCTAGTTATGTCAGACTAGGTAGGGATTTACTCCACGGTTGAGGGCGTCAATGCAGGTTTAGACTTGGAGATGCCTGGCCCTACTAAGATGCGGGGCCAGAAAGTTCTGGAGGCTATTTTAAGTGGCGACATCACCTAAAAAACTATTAATAAGAGTGCACGATGAGTTCTTGAGCTTTTGGAATGCCTTGGACGGTTTAAAGATCCTTCGGAATCCCCAGAAAAGGCTCTTATGGACAGTAACTATAACGAGTTCATCGCATAGTCCGCGGCTGAGGGTGCTATTCTTCTAAAGAGCGAGGGTATTGTATTGCTACTTGACAAAGACGCCAAAGTGGTTGTTATTGGTTAACACGCCGCGGTTCCCACGATTATAGGAGGCGGAAGCGTATAAGTCGATATTGCTCGAAAAGTTACTCCCCTGACTGGATTGAAAGAAGCGGGGGTAAAGTTTTAGTATGAGCCCGGGGTGCTAGTTTTCAACGCCGTTCCACTTCCGGATCTGGACATTATATTGCCTGTAGTTGAGGTCGAGGATAGGTTGAAACCGGTTTACTTAGAATGGTTTAATAGCTCTAGTATTGGCCACAATCAGGTGAAAGAAGTCTTCCTCGAGAAGACTAAGTATATGATCAAAGAGAGATGGCTAGATTACTTGGACCCGGATTATTGTACGCGGATGACCTTTAATTTGACGCCTAGAATATCCGGGCATTATATAATATCCGTGCTCACTACCGGGACTGCCACGCTATATATCGATAACGATAAGGTATTCCATCGAGAATAAGATTAACACCTCTAGCGAGAAGTATTCTACTTCTTCAGGTCTAAGTTTGAGCGACGCTTTACATAATATCTTGAAGCTGGAAGACTCTACAGGTTTAGGCTCGAATCGTGGGCCATGGAACCAGATATACTTGCGAGAACCATTAGAGGCGCTATTATCTAGGGCTTAGGTGTTCAATACTTCGAGCATGTCGATATTAATGAAAGGATCTAGAAGGCAGCATAAGCGGCTTTGAAAGTTGATATCGCTCTGGTTTTTACTGGAACTATAAGCGAAATTGAGTTAGAAGGGTACGATCGCGAAACAATAGATCTAACTTTAGACTAGTATTCGCTTATATCCGCGGTAGCCAAGGCTAATTCCCAGATAGTCGTCATTAACTATTCTGGCTCGCCGGTGGATGTTAGTCCCTTTATCGACATAATAGCTGGATTACTACAATGCTAGTTTCCCGGCTAAGAATGCGGCCACGCTATCGCCAGACTCGTGACGGGGTAAGTCAATCCTTCTAGAAGGCTTCCCATATCTTAGCCGCGAAAGTTGGAAGATAACCTGTCCTTTGCAAACTTCCCGACCGATAATAACGATATCATTAGGTACGAGGAGGGTCTGGATGTAGGTTATTGTTATTACGACAGGCCAGGCTCTCCTAAGCTATTATTCCCCTTCGGGTTCGGCTTATCCTACATATCATTCAGTTTGAGCGATGCTTCTATAACTGAAGTTCAGAATTATGCTTAAGACTATACTATAAAAGTCACTGCCAAAGTAACCAATAGCGGTAGTCGTTCGGGAAAGATTATGGTCTAATTCTATGTCTAACCCCCTACTATGGATAGCCGACGTCTACTTAAGCAGTTAAAAGCTTTTATAAAACCTTAGATCGAAGCTAGGGATAGTACTAACTTGGCTATAAGTCTCGACAAGTACGTAGTTAGCTATTATAATACTGAAAAGGCAACTTGGGTGGCAGAGGCAGGGGTCTATCAAGTGTATATCGGCTTCTCTGCCGAGTCTATTGTAGAGACTATGAGCTTTAACCTACAGAGCAGCTTTAACTGGCGCGGGGTTTAAGCTTATATTGTACTTTCGGGCTGATAGTGCTGACTATATTACTAGTATTAGTAAAATAATAACGGTATCTCTAGATCTACGATGGCCTATAGTGGACGTTTCAGGGGAAAAGGGGGGGAAGAAATTTTTAAATCCATTTATTGCAAGATATATATGTTATAGAAACATATAGGCCCAGACTTTGGGGTCGAAAAGTGCATCTTTAAGCCCGGCCCAGGTGCTACTATGTAGCTTCCCACCGACAGTATCATAGTATACTCGACCATATGCTAGTTATTGTTGTTCCGGTGTGAGCCATCGGGTAATTAGGGGCTCGCCGGGTAGCGTGAAACAAGAAATCACTGCGACGACGGAGGTTATGGTGCCTCGTAGGGTAAATAACCAGCGCCAAGCCTCAAGTCCTATAACTTTATTAAGACCGTTAAAGACTCCAGCAGCAATGAGTCCCGTAAAGGCCGTTGCAAGGATATTGCCGGAGTATAGAATACTAATCCTGGCGGCGAGCTCGTTTCTCAGGTAAAAGTTGTGAGCACATAGAGCTCTCCGATATGCAATGGGGCCTCGACAACTCTGGGGAAGAATCGAATGAGAAGTAAGCCCGTATAGTCCTTTATAAGAGCCGACAAAGCGTTAACAAGGGCCCAGGCCATCATAAAGCCTCCTACGCACACAAGTCAAGATCATGTTGCTTGGAATTTGCCCGAGGAGATACCCGACGGTTAAAATTGACACAGCCGTGTTGTATTGCACCCGACCAGGCCGAGGTTATCCTCGAGGTCGTTGAGTCTTGCCACTGCAATGGCATTTCGGTCCAAGTAGTTGAGCCAGCACATAAGCCACAGGGTCGGCTATATCAGGTCAGCTTCTTGAGGCATCACTAGAACTTTTCATGCTGACTATGTTGTACTAATCTCGTTTCTTTACTACTTTGTCCTCTTCTGGATATTTCTCAGTCCTGGCTCTAGAATAATCGACATCACCCTCCCCCTGAGCATTGGCCAGGTATTCGTTGTGTACCTCTCCTGGTTTCTCGACGTCGAAGTTCGCCTCCTTTGCAGGACGCTCGGCAGTGGTGAGAGTCTTAGTGTTGTTATCTGTCCGCATGTTGGAATGTCGATGCCTGTACATGCCCCGTAAGGAAATGGGTAGTTGGATGTTTATTTCGTTTAATGGCATAGGGGGCTGACACCTCATTTTTGCACTCCAGAATGCACAGACATACAACCCGCAACCTGGGGCCGATGTCTGGGGTTTAGAGCTTAAGACCGTATGACTAAGATGGTCCGATCTGCTGGTGGCTGGGATGTGGTACTATATAGCTGGCCTCTACTGTGCTCCTCACTGGTAGACACAACTTAGATCTTCAATAATCACCTCAAACTCCTTTTTGCTTTATCAGAAGGCGGGGTCAAGACTCCCAAAAATTATGCTCGGCGACAGCTCCGAGCACCAAATAATGGCTTGATTGCGGACGAAAGAACAGGCCTTACGATGGGAACGGCGGCCGACGCCAAAGCGGCCGAGGGAGGGACTGTCACCTAGACACGACATTCCATCCCTTTAGCCGAAAGAGAGTAACGCTAGGGCCACTTAATAATTCCAGGGTAGGGAAATCCATCACCGATCGTAGGCTCGTCGTCCACAGATTTGGTCCTATGTACTAGACGGAGCATCAGAGCCACATTCTGCCGCTTAAAAGGATAGTGTAGCTTGTTTCCAAAGTGGCAACAGTGTTCAGGCAAAATTAGAGCTTCCTCTACACATATAAAGAACAGACCTTGCGACCACTGTTGCAATTTCAAATTTATCTGGGAATACCCAAGCCTCCTATGACCGCGTGATTGGCATGCCTACATCTCCTTCTTTCCAAGTCTGTTGAAGTTCCTAACCCAGGACCTCATCGCAGCACACCATACCACGCATAGCACTAAATCTCTGTCCTATCCACAATGTCTGGTGGCATTCTCAAAGTCAGCGGCGATGACATCGTCGACGGTAATGGTGAAAGGGTCATCTTGGGTGGCGTTGGCCTCTGTGGCTGGATGAAGTAAGTATCCAGACTCAATATGCACAATTATACAGCGCTGACACTCAACAGTATGGAAAATTTCATCTCCGGCCACTCAGGTAGTGAAGTACTTCATCGTGCCGCTATGCTCTTGGTTTTCAGTAAAGAGAAATACGAGTACTTCTTTAACCGTTGGCTCTAGGATTTCTTCACGGAAAAGATGCTACATCTCTATCGTTCCTCCCACTTTCACTGAAAGTGGTTTGAACGCGTCGCCATTGGCCCATGACCCTGTGATTCCCCACAGTCTACTTTCACCAGACAGATGTCTCTCAATATGACTCCCTGATCAAACTTTCTTGTCAAAGTGGGATTCTGGCTCCTTGATTGGCTGGGCCCCTTACACCGCACCTCGCACCCTACACGCATTTTGACAACTTGGGCATGGTAACTAAAGTTCCTGTTACTGTTGTTGTGTCGCGCAGGGATGCTGAGTGCACTTGACAAAAGGTAGTTCTTATTGTCGTGATTGTAATTATTCTTGATTACCCGTTGGTCAAGGCCCCACCAGCCAACTTTCGGGTCAGGCTTCGCGCCCCTGGGGTCTTCTGAGCCCGTCTCTTCGCCCAGCCCGGGCTGCTTCCTCGGTCACCTTAGCTGCCAATTTGGCTGTGACTTTGACCGGCATCGTTGTTCAAGTTGGCCCTCATGACTCTCACGGTCTCGGTCAAGGTCTTCCAACGCTGCCTAGGCTGTGAGGCGGCGGCAGCTGTGGTGGCGGTTGCCTCGGGCAAGGCGTATCCGGGTCGATAACTTCAATGACTTCTGCTGGCGGTGATGACTTTATAAATGGGGGCAGCGAGTCGAACTGGGTGTTATCTTAATTATTAGAATCTCCTCTATCTACGAGGGTATCCTTATCTTCGTCGTCCTCGTCGTTGAAGGGACCGAGGCCGGTGAAAGTGATGGTGTTATCGCTCTTAGGGAAGTTTATCGCGAGGATCGGTCTCGGCGCCTTCGAGGCTTATTGCCTAGCTCGTCGGGGCTCTTATGATTCGGGAATATTGACTATGAAGCTATTGGGCTTTTGGTTAAGGAGCTTATTAAACTTAGAGCTATTAGTATTAATAGAAAGGTAGTTAGTTTCTCTTCTTATATCCTTTAGCTAATCCTCGAATTTCTATGCCTTACTTATTATACTAAAGCGAGTAATTTTATTAGCTTTTTAAAGCTCGAAAAAGCGGTCTTTTTCTTACTTAATGAGAGCTTTAACTAAGTGAAGTTAATGGTATTATTCTTTCTCCTCGGCGGCGGCGAGCTTAGCCTTATATTATTCCTTGATATCTTTAAAGTTAATGCTTATAATAAATATATTATTAGGTTTAATGAATTTTCCGGGCTTTCTCTTACTTATGACTTTCTTGAGATATGATTCGAAGTTACTAATGAAGGTATTATGCTGCTTATCTATTAAAATCGATTCTAAGAGTACCTTTCTCGCCGACTAAAGCTTCTCATGGCTCGGCGAGCTTATAATGTCACTATATTTATCGAGTATGCGGCGAGGGAGTCTTTAGCTTATTAGAATCGTGTTTCCTTAGGCAAGAGGTTAGTATAGGCGGGCTTGACCGGCGTATGTAATTTAAGCTACTTCTTATAGATATATATAATCGCAGGCTTAGAAGTGATAGGATAGATACTGCTTTTCTTAAAGCCTCTTATAATATAAGTAGCTAAGAAGCCTTTGTAATAAAATTTATAGAAAGTAGCGGCAAAGGTAAGTTATATAAAGGCTAGGTTGCCCTCTCTTATTGACTAATAAAGAGCTTTTTAGTATATATTTTTTAGGAATTAAAAAACGCCTATATCGAGAGGTTAAAGGATATAAGTAGAATGCGGAGGTAAGGTGCAAAATACGATATTAAATATAATATAATAGTTAATGAAATAGAAGACTATATAACCGGTGAAGCTATTAATAATTAGAAGTTAATAAATTCTCTTATTATCCGGCCGAGAATTAGGCGGCTGCTTAAATATATTATAAGGCCTTCTATGACGAGAGGATATTTCCTAAGGGATAAACCAGTCGTATTGGTTTATATTAGCACTGGATTATGTTGCGTAGCCTTAAAGGTTAGTGTGATATTATATCTGGTAATATGCTTAAAGGTATTAAGTATAACTAAGTTATATTGATAGCTAAGGTAGCTATTATATAGGAAAGTGCATATAGGTGCGTATTATATACTAAGCTGGCTATGAAGGGATTATGGTTATCTTGGGATCGTCGTGATCCTTAGATTATAGTAATCCTAAGATTATAGTAATCTAACTTTAGTAGTGATCTTTCTCTAATTAGTGCTAATGCCTAGGTATAGGGCGGTTATATATATTGTAGAGGTTAGGTATATATTAGGTCGTGATATAATGTCTCCCCTTCTAAGGCCTTATCTATAAGGCTATTTAAGTAGCTATTTCTTATTCCCTTGCCTATGGGTGTAACTTAAACCTATAATTATTTCGGGATGTCGCGCTAATAAAATATCTAGCTATATTTCTAAATATCTAAATCGAAAATCCGAAGAATATTAATTTTTGGCCGCGAGTATCGAACTATCTCGTGAGTTTATAGATATACTATGTTTATATTATTTTAAGTACCGGAAGGAGTATTTAATGACGGAGGGTTCCTTATAGTATAGTAAGTATATGCGGCGGGGTCATTCTTATGACGGAACGTAGGTCGCGAATTCTCATAAGTCCTAGATTCCTTCTTTTAGGGTGGCCTTTCTTATTAATACGTGGGATAATATATCGCTTAATCTTATAAGAGAAAAAACTAGAGGAGGACGAGGAAAAGGCTAGTACTAACTTATTATAACTTCACGAGGAGTTAATAGAGTTATAAGTAAAGATAGCATTAGCCGTAGGTCGCCTATCGCGGTTGCGGAAAACTAAGAACTTAGTTAAGGAGCGTCGGGCTACTAAGTTCCAGCGGGGGATCTAAGGTCTTAAGGGTAAGGATTATCTAGCAGAGGAGCTAAGTCGTCGCGAAGAGTCTATCTAGGAAGAGCTATAGTCTCTGAACCCTAAAGGGTTTAACTAGGCTTCTCTTAGCCTAGGTGATTTTAATTTTAACCCCTTGCCTAGCTCTAGCAGTATTAATAAAAGTTCTTTAGAAGGCATTATACGCTAATAAGGTATTCTAGGGGTTCCTATATATTTTCTAAATCTAGGTAGTTCTTTTATTTAATAAAATATATTATTTTACCGTTAATCTTACTTATATCGAGGATAGCTTCTATAATATATTCTTCTAGTCTATTGACTTTTATATTAGGTTTATTATTTATTTTTACTTAGATAATATCTTATATTAATTCAAGTAATAAAATATAAAAGATTAGGTAGAGCTTAACCTTAGGTAATAAGTCTAATTCATAGTTATATTTTAAGATTTTCTATTTAACTTTATAGGGTCTAATATATTTATAGTTAAGTTTTTTATTTTATTATTTTATTTTAATATTTTTTATTATAAGATAGATTATATCTTCCTCCGAGAAGGTTAGTCCCTTAATTTATTTCTTATTAGCATAGTTTATTATTTTATTTCTAATAAACTTAAGTTCTATTTATATTTCTTTATATAGGTTACGTAATTAATCGCTAGTAAGGATTACTTTGGGGTTAATAATAGTATCTCGTGATTATTAATAAGCGTCTAGTATAAACCTAAAGTTAGCGTAGGCTAGTATAATCTTTATGCTTTTATTTATGGCTATGTTATAGGCTAGCTAAGTAGCTAGTAGCTTTTTAACCTAGTTGGTCTATTCGTAGTTAATATAGTATCGAAGGTATTATTCTAGTATCTAGTTTATACATTCTATCTATTTATTTATCTCTTTATAATATACTATAAAGAGTTTATAGTTAATTCCTAAATATCCTATTAGGCTTTATTAAAACTTAGATACAAATAGCAGTCCTCGATTAGTAATAATTTCGAGTAGTATACTATATATCTTAGCGATATGAAAATAGAAAAGATAAGTGAATTCTTTAGCTATTATTAATTCTCTATAGGGTATAAAATAGGAAAATTTTATGAGTCTATCTATAATAATAAGAATGCTATTATAGAAGTTCTTAGTAGCTGGTTTTTCCGATAGGGGTAGCTTTATGATAAAATCTATTATAATGGCTTCCTATGGTAGCTAAGGTACTGGTAGGGGTTATAGCTTACCGTATAATTTATGGCGTTATGCCTTAGTTTTTGCGTAAAGGTTATATTAGTTAATAATTATTATAATAATTTTCTTTATATTAGGAAAGGTATATATCATCTTAACTTATTCTAGGGTTTTATTAATTCCTTAGTGTCTATATAATTAGTAACTATATATTTCGCGTATAAGATTATATCGTAATTTATCTAGGACTTATTATTTATTTATTCTTTTATTGTCTGGAAGTTATTTATTATACTCTAGGATCTTTATGAGGAGTGGATTACCTTATTTTACTATATAAGTTGCGTCCGTTGCGTCTAGGTATCGCTATTACTTAATACATGCGATAATTCGCTATTATAAGTATCCTTTGGTTATAAAGTATAGTAGTTATTCCTTAGTTTAGATCTTTCTTATATCTAGGTTAGGTCTCTAGCTAATAGCATCTACTTAGCTATTCTTTAATCCCTTAATATGGATAATAATATAGTCGAATTCTGAGAGGTATTTAGCGTATCGTAGTTATTATCTATTGAGTTCTTAGGTTATCGTAAAGTAGGAAATATTTTTATGGTCTATATAGACCTTAATTTAATATTAGCTTCCTAGGAGGTAGTGTTTAAATTCCTTGAAAGCGTTGATAATTGCGAGGAATTCCTTGTCGTAGATGGGGTAATTAAGTTCTACTCTATATAGCTTATGGGAGTAGAATGCGATTAGGTATAGTTATCTTTTATCGTCTCATTATCTAATCTAGGCGCCTAGGGCGAAGTCCGAGGCATCTATTTCTAGTTTAATTTATCGAGATAGGTCGAATATCTTAAGTATTAGTTCGCTTAGGATAAGTTCTTTAATTTCGTTAAAGGCGTTTTTAGCTTTATCCCTAAATATAAAGATTTTATTTTTCTTCGTGAGTTCTATTAATAATATAGTGATTTTTCTAAATGCTTTGAGAAATTTATGGTAATAATTAATAAATCCAAGGAAGGCTTATACTTCCTTAATATTAGTTAGTTCTTTTTAATCCTTGATTACTAAGACCTTCTTAGGGTCTATTTATATCTCGTTATGAGAGATAATATATCCGAGGAATTTTACTTCCGAGGCGTGGAATTTACTTTTCTTAGGTTTTACTAATAAGTTAGCATTCTATAGTATTTATAGTACCTTATGGATATATTCTATATATTCTTCTTCTATTTTAGAGAAGATAAGGATATTATCTAGGTAATATATAACAAATATATCTAGATATTCTTATAGTATATTATTAATTATTCGTTAGAATATAATAGGTATATTAGTGAGTCTAAAGGGCATAATAAGGTATTTAAATAGTCTATATTTAGTATAAAAAGCGGTTTTTTATTTATATCCTTCCTTAATCCGAATAAGGTTATAGGCTCCTTTGAGGTTAAGTGCAGTGAAATATTTTATCCTAAAAAGTCAATCCTTTAACTCGCTAATAAGGGGTAGCGGTATATAATCCTTGACTATGATAGCGTTAAGTATTTAGAAATCGATATAAAGTCGGAGCTTACTATTTTTCTTTAGAATAAATATAATAGGGTATCTAATAGATAACTTGCTTTCCCTAATATATCCTTTCTATATTATATCTTTAATATATTCTTTTAATATTAGGAGTTATACTTTATTAAGTAGGTATAATTTGCTAAAGCTAGGTTACTTCCTATTAATAAACTTAATCTTAAGGTCATAGGATATATATTCTAGTAGACCTATTTTAAGTTCTTCCGCGAAGAGTTGTTTATAAACTTAGTACTTCTATGGTATATTCTTAAGTCGTTTCTCTTCTAGGCTATTTTTTTTTGGTTTCTTAAGGTCTTTCTTAAGCGTATAGAACTATTATATAATTCGTGCGATTATTCTTTATCGTTGTCGTTTCTATCTATTATAGTATTTATGTTTTATCCCTATAGGTAGAGAGGTATCTTATGTTTACCTCTTCTTAATTTCTCTATTATTAGTAAAAGTTTAAGATCTCTAATCTAAGTTATTATTTAATATAGAGGATATCTTAGTATCATAAGAGAGTATTTAGCTAGTTCTCTAGTCGAAATATAGGTTAAAGCGTTATAACTATAGGTACCTAAGTATAAGATCATAGCTCTAGTTTAGTATAATATCGAATAAGATTCTTTAGTTCTTTCCTTTAATAAAAACCTTAAGGTAATTAATCTCGTAGTTAATAACTTTATTATTGTAATCGAAAGGTATTCCTTTGAGGTTATATACCGTATAGGGCTTACGTTTATGCCTCTATAGTAGCTTAAGCTTATTCGCCGCCGCTAGGTTAAAGTAGTTTTACTTAGCTCTATTATTTACTAAAGCGTTTAATTATTATCCTTTGACTTATATTTTTAATTCTAGGTATCGTCGCCTATATCTTCTATCTATAGAGTAAAGGGCCTTCCGAGGTAGTCTATTCCCCTATTTATCTATCCGTTGCCTTATATCGGATAGGGTATTTAGTTTTTTGATTTATTGAGGGTATAGCTAAGGTGGTTATATTTATACTCGCTATTAGCGTATGCCTTATAGTCGTGGTCGTCTTGTTTGTATAGCTATTCCTGGTAGGCTTATTCTGCGATCTAGCCGTCGTCGGGGTAGTCGCTATAATTCCTTTCTTTTATGGGGTAGATCTTATCGAGGTCGCCGTTTCTGATGTAGTCGGTATAGTCTTATAGGATCTGGTCTGTTGGTCCTTGATTTTCTCTGAGGTGTGGTTAGATGTTTTAATATTATTCCTTATCTTTTTGTTTTCTTATGCGTGTGAGGAAATTAAATCCTTCTTTTACTATTTATTTAAATCTATTGTGTGTAGCTAGGATATATTTCCCGTGTCTTAGGTATATGTCTTTATTATAAAGTATTGCCTCTATACTAGGGTAGTTTCCCTCGGGGGTCTATCTTTCTTCCATTATAGTCTTCTATATAGTAATAGTGAATTATCATTTAAGGGTAATAGATCTATCTTTTCTTAGGATAAAGTAGATATTAGTTATATTAATCCCTTTATTCTATCTATAGATCTTATATTAGTGGGTTTTATAAGTAAGGTAGGGTTTATCATTAGGTCTTTATAGCTATATGGGAAAATAGTTATTCTCTTGCTTACTTTAGATATATGTACTATAGTAGTAGTCTTTATAAGAGATCTATAAGATTTCTTTATATCGGGGGTATATCAACCGGGTATATTTATCATCTTTTATATTATAGCGTAGTCCCTATTATGAGTTTATAGCTATCTCTTTATGATATACTCGGATAGGGATATCTTTTATATCTAAGTTGCTTTTTTCCTCTTATTTTATTAATCCAGGGGTTCTTAGTTCCCTTTAAATAGTTCTAAGGATTTATTCTTACTATTTCTTAATTTTATAGTCGTTTTATTCGTGCTTGCGTATTGCCTCATATAGGTCTTTATTATATTATGCTCTTATAATACCAATAGAGTTATATTAGTGGGAAATTTAGTATCCCTTTATTTCGTACTATAGGTATGGTTTATCGTTAGGCTAGTATAGTAAGGGAATTAGAAAATAGTCTTATTTTTATTTTTCTTTCTTATATTCTTTATATTAGTAGTATTAATATAATATCTATAAAATACTAGGGTATTCTTTATATATTAGGTAGGTTTATATATTATCTTACGCGTTAAATAATACTTCTAGGTATCGTAGGTCTTTAATTATCGTTTAATAATATACGCGGATATATATATCTTATATATCGGTAGTGTTTATATGTTCCCTTGCGGTCTAGATATATCATTCTCATAGCGAATTTTAGTATTAATTACTATATTTATTATAAAGTTAAGGGTAGTATTCCTCTTTCTATAGGATATTATCTATCCTAGGGTTCTATTAATTCTAAATCTAGGCTATTACTAGTTATCGCTAGGCTTTAGCTCCGGCGCCGTAGTTAGGATCTTAGTAGTATCGCTTAATTTGCCTTATTACTATAATAGTCTTAGTATTAGGGTCTTTATTAGGTTTACTAGTTAGTTCGGGTAGTAGTTCTTATTCTAACCTATCCGTGAGATAGAATTATCTCGCCTTTAGGGGTTTCATCGTAGTATATCATAGCTTTAGCTAAGGGTAGTTATTATATCTAAATTATTCCTTAGTGAGGTATACTTAGCCATGGGGTATAATAATTTCTCCTAGTTCTAGACCGGTATTATTATACTTAGTCTAGGCTATGCTAAGTATTTTAGTCGTTCGGAGAGCTATCTATAGTTTATTATTAGCTTATATAAATCTTACCTACTTTTTACCTTCGGGGAGTCGCTATTGCTATAGCTAATAGTAGCCTTCCTTGATATTATATTACTTCTTATAGTAGATTTTCTCGATATAGTTTATCTTATAGTAATATCGGTATTTAAGTCTATGGTAGTCGCGTTTCTTCTATTAAGTTACCCCGAGTTTTATAGGTCTTACATAGGTTCTATAGGATATATCGTTTTATTAGTATTGCCCTTAGTTAGCGTTAAACCGAGGTTTCTAATAGTTTTTTTTATCGTTGCGGGGGTTCTAGAGTTTCTTCTAAGAGAATTATTAGTTATTAATCTTAACTATTTGGCTGATATAATTAATAAGGTTATTAGGCCGGTCTTCTTTATAGAGTTTAGCCTATACCTCTTTCTTAAGTCTATTAAAGAAAAAGGATATTAGTAGTTCTTAGTCCTAGTTAAGCTTTAAGGCAAGCTAGAGGTACTTAGTGCTATATTTTAATATAGAGCGAGTTTATCGGAGTGCCTTAATTTCTTTTTTCGCCTAGGCCTTTTTATCTATTATTCTAAAAGCTTATTAGAGCGCGGCTTTAAAGGCTTTAAAGCTAGAGTAGAGGTTTATAGTCTATGGCGAGTATTTATTAAGTAATTTAATGAGGTATTTTTTTATAATAGGTTTAAACTAGGCCATAGCGTGCTTAGTGAGATGCCCTGCGGTATACTAAACCTTACTGGATGCCGTGGTAAACTATATAGGGTAATAGAGTATAAACGCGTATAGTTACGTGAGGAATATTAGTAACTTATATATAGTACCGTTAAACTTCTCTAGTTATTCTAGCTTTAGGATTTCTCTAATATCTTTGCCTTTTATAACAGTAATTACTATATTATTAATATTCTAGACGTTCTCGTAGTATTACTAGTTTTAGGCTTACTAAGTAGCGACTATGTGATTAATAAGTCCTCTGAGTTCTTTTATTTTAGTGGTTATAGTAGTGACCTAGGCATAGAGTTGCTTGACTTCTTCGTCGTTGCTATTTATTTCTTTATTGCTATTAGGGTTAGCTTGAGCTAGTGCGATAGGGGTAGGTGGGTGGTTGGTAGGTGGGACCTACTAGTAGTTATTACTAGGAGTAACCTGAGTAGCTATTGCGTTTAATATTGTTTAAGGTAATGCGAGTAATCTAATGAATAAGAGCTATTAATATGTAATGAGAGGATATTTCCTAAGGGATAAACCGGTCGTATTGGTTTATATTGGTATTAGATTATATTATGTAGCCTTAAAGGTTAGTGTGATATTATATCTGGTAATATGCTTAAAGGTATTGAGTGTAACTAAGTTATATTAATAGCTGAGGTAGCTATTATATAGGAAAGTGTATATAGGTGCGTATTATATACTAAGCTAGCTATAAAGGGATTATGGTTATCTTGGGATCGTTGTGATCCTTGGATCACGGTGATCTTAAGATCGTAGTGATCTAACTTTAGTAGTAATCCTTCTCTAATTAGTGCTAATGCCCGGGTGTGGGGCGGTTACGTGTGTTATAGAGGTTAGGTGCATATCAGGTCGTGACACCTTCTAGGCTCTCGTAACCACTTATCATAGCTAAATCATTCCTCTAGGGATAACCTGGTCTTCTATGCCTTAGCTAAAGCTTTCTAAGACTTAATATTAAAGTAATAAAACTATTCGAATGTAATAGCTTAATTGCTAAAATTGGTCTTTGACTTAGCAAAGCGTATACCGGGCATATAGTCGATCTCTGACTATAATTCTATAGGAAATGCCTTAAAAATGAGCTATGGTGGAATAGCGTCGCTAATAGTATTCCTTAATCCTAGAAGTGATATTATTTCGCGGTTATTAAGGTCGGAAACTTCTAGCCGTTAGGTACGAGTTATTCTTATAATTAGGACTTAAATTCGCTCGCAGAGGTAGCTAATATGGATACTATATTCGTCCTTATTCTATATCTCTAAAGGACCGATATTTAGCTCTTCTATAGTGGATTTAAGCTTATTAAAGAAAGTCTCGGTATTCTAGATATTATTATTCTTATATGACTTCCGTGCCTTATCTATGGCCTTAATATATGATGTTTTAAGTTCTTAATGACGCCTATAGAACTAGGAATATTAATTTTTATTAAAGGGATTATTAGGGAAGCCTCTGCTAAGTCGGAATTCCCTCGTAGCCTCCTTAACTTAAGCCCTTTTAGCTAGAAAGCCGGATTTCTTAAGCTAAATAATATATGCCACTAGGGTAGCCTCTTCCTTACGCGTGATAAGCGGTGGGCGGCCTATTTTGATAGCTAGCTTTGGTCTTATCGCTTTTTTAATCGCTGCCTTATTAACCCCGAGCTTCTTAGCTGTATCACGATAGGAGCCGGGTTGCTGTCTGCCGTTATTGGTGGTATTGCGGGTGGCACGTATGAAGCGCCTCTCGTTATTTTTGGCCGTATTGACGGCATTTTGGATCCGTAGATTAGCCGAGACTCGAGCCATAATGATCTTATATGTCTAAGTACTTAGATTGAACTGAAATGGCTGTTTTTTGGTGGGTTTTGAGGGTGTTTGAGTTTATGTGCGGTATTTTGAGGTGTCTGCGACTTTTGTGGCTGTCCGCGACTTTTGTGCCCAACTGAGGGGCGCGGAGCCTGCCCCGAAAGTTGGCTGGTGGGGCCTTCGCCAACGGGTATCGCAATGCTGAATGGGCCGACAAAGTGCATTCCCCCGGAATCACCATCTTTCTCCTTGTTTAGGCCTTCTTCCTTCTCACTAGCTCATTCGGCCATATGGTCGTCGCTGGACTGCCCAACGCCGATATTGCCGGTGCTGTTGTGAATCTTCTTTTCGTCATGATGTTTGCGTTTAATGGGTAAGTGCATAGTAACTCATCCTCACACACGAAGCTAACAAGGTGCAGTGTCCTTGCTGGACCAAAGCAACTCCCCGGCTTTTGGGTCTTCATGTATCCCGTCAACCCTTTCACGTACATCGTTGAAGGCTTCCTTGGGATGACCCTTGCCAGCGCCCCTGTTACTTGTGCCGACAATGAGATCCTCACTTTCCATGCCCCTAAGGGAAGCACTTGTGCCGAGGATATGTCCGACTATATCAACATGGCTGGTGGACAACTGGTCAATTCTAGTCAATACGATTCCGAATGTTCTTACTGCCCCATCGCCGACACAAATGCGTTCCTGGCCAGCATTAGCGTTGACAGGGCCCATAGGTGGAGGAACTCTGGCCTGTGGTGGGTGTACATTGTTTTCAACATCGTTGCTACCACAATTTTCTACTGGTTGGCTCATGTGCCTAAGAACTGCAAGATTAACAAGGAGTAGCTGGTAACCTAAGGTCTTGTCTTCTGTTCCTTTTGCCGTTTCATTTTACCTCTCCTAGTCATCTATCACAGCCATTGTCTTTCATTGATGGAACCATGACAAGACATACCTGGAGAAGGCCACATCCGCATCTTTAATATTTTGTCTTACATTCTTTGCTTTAGATATTTTCTCCATGCCTGATTGTCTAGACTAGTTTCCATTCTCTATAGAGTTACATTCTTGCGTACCTATATGCCTAAACACTTTCATTCTCGACTGCATTTGTATTCTTGGATAGATAATGGCTGTTCTTCAAGCTTGCATTCATGTTTAAGCTGGGTATACTCATGTCTTATCAAGCCATCTTTTTAAAGCTGTGCTTCTCAGCAAAAGCCCGAGAAGATGTTTCTGTGTAATAGATGACGCGCCCCTCAAAAAGCCTCCTAGCCGTCCGAGACACGGCACAACTAGCAATCTCCTCTTCACCTCTCCTGACTACTCTAACTGGGATAGTTCCCTTACTATGCTCAATTAAGACGGTTCTCACCTCATCATCCATCTCCCGGTCTCCTTTGATATTAGGTGGCGGTGTACGTTTCGGCGTAGGTGGCAAGGACTCGTCAATATCTACTAGAGCTGCCAGGTCTGCTGCAATGGTTCCTTTGACACTCACTGCAGCCCCCAAGCACACTGCACCCGTGAGTTGGAGGCTTGGGTGAGGGAGTCCCATGGAGTAAGACTGGACCCGAATGCCGGGCTTCTCGATGTCTTTGGCCGTGCGGCGCACAGGAGATCGAAGGAGCGCAATCTTGGGTGTGCCACGAGTTTGCGCTGCAATCTCGATGCTAGAGGCTAGGCCCATGGCCACAGCACCTTTAAGCCGAATTGACTCAACCAGCTGGTGTTGTGTTTCAGGAGAAGGGAGCGTCTTGAGAATGCCTGAGATGGAAGACGAGTCCACCAACACAAAGGGATTTGCCGCGTCTATGAGGGTCACTCGGACTCGAAACAGTTCGAGCTGGGGTACCAATGGACAAGACAAGATGTTGAGCCACTGTTGTTTTTGACCAGATGGAAACAGGCTCCCCGTCATGCTGCCGGCAGGATCGACAAAAGAGCACTTGACTTCGCTGCCGAACGACTTCACACCCGGGATCGTGTAGTTCCCATCTTCTTTGTATTGACCCGTCTCGTCAATCTCGATAGTCTCCACGATAATACGATTTGTGTTGGTGTTGAATATCCTGACATCGATCTAACGCGTCGTCAGGTAAAGATCATGGATTGAAACAAACGGGTTACATACCTCTGCCTGCCCTGGCTGCGGGACCACTAAACCTTCCTGGACCGCAAATGGGCCAACTCCAGAGCTCATATTGCCGCAGTTGCCGGAAAAATCGACAGATTCTCTTCCAACTGCGACCTGGACAAAGGTAAAGTCGACATCGGCGTCTGGCCGTAACGACGGGGACACGACGGCTACTTTGGACGTCGTGGATGTACCACCGCCGACACCATCAACCTGACGAGGGTCATTGTTGCGAGAGCCCAGAGCTGAGATCAGATGGGACGGCCATCCGACCTCTTTTTCGGGTAAGTGGCTCCGATGAAGGAAAAGGCCCTTTGAGGTCCCAGCACGCATCAGGACACATGGGAGACTGTGCCTGATGAGGTGCGACCCCTGTGAATGTTTTTCTTGGAGAGCCATATTGAATGCATCACATAAAGTCTCCACAAAGCATGCGTTCTGAAAGGTAGGTTGGTGAACAAGGGTAGAAAGAGCGTACAATTGTCGTTATCCCGTTAAGTACCATGGGAACATGTCGTGCGCCATATATAAGCCCATTCCCGGACATTCTAACCACCCCAATAGCGGCTACCGAAGAGACCCAACCCGGGATATGATGGAGAACATCTTCCTTCATTCTCCATAGAATCGAGGATGGTTAATTCAGGGGTGTAATCGCCAAGGAACTTGATCCATAACAACGGGAAGGCTAGAGGGGACGGGAACAACGGGAAGAGGCCGACCAGGGGTGACGGGAACACGGAAACAAGACGGGAATAGAGCGGGAGGAGAAAGGCGACGGACGGGAACGGGCCTCCTTCATCTGCCATTATACGGAAACTCCGCTGTAGATGACCCATTAAACCCAAAGAGCGGGTCTTCGAGAAATGCTATATCGTAGTTGGACGGCCAAATGGCGTGCTGCCATTGAGAACCTGTCCCAAGTCCTATCCCAGCCGCTCCCACGGCGAGATGATTCAATGTCGTGTTTCCGTCGGCCGTGGGAAGATTTGCCGGGCCCGACGCAAGCGCCGGATGTAGCCTCGGAGGTTGATTGAAGGTAGTCGTGAGGGGGTCAGGCAAGTTCAGGTCATTTTCCCGCAGAAAACTTTGGATGATGCCGTCGATGTCGATCCAGTCAGACCCTGGCGGCGAAGTACTCACACCAGCTGGCTTGGCTGGTGCTGTGCCTTGAGCCCGGGACAGGTAATCATTCTGCTGTACGTTGGTATTGCTGTGTGAGACTTCGTAATTGGGTTGCGCCTGGACTCGCTGCTGCGGTTCTCGTTGCCGTGCACTTGGCTCAACCTCAAGTGCATCCTGTGGTAACTCGTCCACCACAACTCCATACTTCTTCATCAGCCTATGTATAATCACGGCAGCCTTTTGCACAGCAGAGTTGGTTTCCTGGTTCTCCTTGAAGACAGCCAGACACGTCATCAGGTTGGCATAAGCCGTAGAGCCTGTCCCATTCTTTGCGGCGATGCGGCAGTGGATGGTGGCGGCCACGTATGTCGCATACGAGATCAGATACGGAGCACGACGCACTGAAAAGGCGCGATGGTATGCGCGGAGGAGACTGCAGATGCTAGAGGCCGCCGACGCACACTTCATGAGGGAGTCGACGGAGATGGAGCGGAATGTGTTGTACAGGTGGCCATCAGCCACAAAAGGGCGATGAAGCAGAATTACAAGGACGTTGTACATAGCACTATTAAGTGTTGTTAGGTTAGCATAATGATTGCGTTGACGTTCGGGAAGCTTACTGTAGACTCAAGACATGAGGCGGGGGCACCACTACGCTCACCGTATCAGCTTGAAGATGGTCGGGCAATGAAGTTTTCCATTCGTTCAGCTTGAGCTGAAGTTTCTCCAGCATGTTTGACAGCTCGGCCGGGCTCTGGGCAGTGGTTCTTTCCGTGTAAATGCAGCTCAGAATATCGCTCATGGCAATAGACAGTTTACAGAGGGATGTAAACGTCGAGACACTGTAGGCCGGCGAGCCGGGATAGTCGCCTGTCGTCGGAGTAGAGTATGCGAATGGCCGCCAGAACTCAAGTTCTTCGTAGGTGTCAAGGAACTTGATGGGGACCATGGCATCGGCCTCTTTCAAGGTCACAGGCCTGCCCTGGTAAAGGCTTTGGATCTTGTCCACGACTATGCTTGTGTTAGGATAATATTCAAGAATGAAGAAACATTGGCAGACCAAAGGCACCCCAGAAAACTCTTCGCCGAATCTCGAGATCCTCGTCAGAAAAAGGATGCGAGTTTGTCAAATCCACGTGCAAGCCGAGATCAATGAGCATGCGAAACGCCAACCCAGCATATAACCACGCCGCGCTCCTCTCATCACCCAGCGCAAATAAGGAGTTTGTCATGACCAGGAGGGCCTGGATAGTGGTAATGTGGCTCCGATCCAGAGAGCCCCCGAGCAACTCTCTTACCCTCTCGCGGTATTTCCAGCCTGCGGTACGGACGTCATTGGAGTCTTTCCGAACTTGGAGTCTGGGACTGAACTTGGAGGATCCGAAATAGATGGCGTTCAGAAGAAGTTTGGAAAAGTATGGACCGTCGCATGCCATGTCTCTCATGAAGGCAGGTCGGTAGGTGATGAGAAACGAGTGGTGTTGCCGATTCCAGTGCAGTGATAGCAGATGCATACCTAGGTCGGGATCAACACCGTCGAAGTCGAGCTTGCCCTGGCCGAGGTTGATCTCTTCTAGTTGGCCTGGAATTAAGATAAGCTTGAGATGCTGTTGCCACACCGCCATAACTCACGTTGTGTAGCAGCTTCGGCGATTAAACCACGCTCTACCCATTGATCAGGCATCCGTGGGTAAACATCTTGCCCAGCAGTACGCTCTTGAACATTATCCTCGAATAGAGCACTTGTACGACCGTGGTAGCTCGACTCGCCGTTTGCTAGCACAAGCACACGCGCGACGCCCGCGTCCATGGAGCGACTGGTAGAAGCTGTGGTATCCCATGGCCGACCGTCATTCACGCCTTCATCACCACTTCCCTGTTGATTACATTCAGTCGCTCTGTCAGGGGGCTCGGAACCATCTCCATTGCCGCCCGATGACGTGACTGGACTCGGTGGTCGGACCCGGTCAGTCGAGTTGGTGCGATGCCGGTTGCTGCGACGTTTCATGCGCTGATGTCGCTCCCGACCGGCTTCCTTGGCAACGTCGGGAACGGGCTCGTAGACACATTCCTTGTCATATGTTTGGCAATTGGCGCATGAGGGACGTTGGCCGTTGCACTTGATCTGCCAACAGACATCAGTAACGCCGCGGGAAGTTAGTTCCAGGTTCATATGAGGTCACCTTTCTCTTACGGCAGAATGTGCACGCCTCAACTGCCCGTCGGCGGGAACGGGAAGATGCCTGCGGGGCGAAAGAATTGTTGTCAGGCATTCCCAGGTGCTGATCTCAAGAAAACGTTAAGATAGAAGGGAAGAGTACTGGTACGAGCGGGCGGGAAGAGACGGGAGGTGTTGGGTCCCCATTATCCTTGGATCCTTCAATCCGTCATCCCCGGCGCTATATCCGCAATTGGTAAGGTTAGCCCTGAACCCCGATCGGTACCTTTTCGGTCTTCCCGTCTTCCCGTACAGTCATCCCGGCTCAATACATGCGCATACCCTAAAGGCTGAATGGAAATATGATATTCGACTTAGTTTCAGCTAGATACTATTAGATGACCCTAATAAAATTATTTCCTTACAATCTTCGATCCACTGCTCTTTACTTACCAATCTTCCCATCGGCTCCCGACAACAACATCATGGCTACAGTCGCAAAACTGGACGTGCGCTCAAGACCAGTAGTTGAAAAACAGCCGCCGCCATCAGCGAGATGTCAAAAACAAATGGTCACGCCTGGAGTTTCGCTGGCTGCAGGAGCTGTTTCAGGAGGCATAGAAGCCACTATCACAGTGAGTAAAAACCTACTTGCTGTGTCAACTACTTACAGGGACTATTTCTCCAGTATCCCTTTGAATTCGCCAAGACGTTGGCACAGCTCAGTGCCAGGCAAGCTGTCAGCGGCACGACCAGCATCTCTCGCTCTCCATTTGCCGAGATTTCCCAAGCTGTTCGCCATGGTGGTTTCGGGGCAATCTACACCGGCTGTTCGTCATTGATTGTCGTAAGTCACACCCACACTCTCTCCTCACTCCCAATTGTTACAGCCATCAGTTAGTCATCTCACCTTTCTCAGGGCACCGCATGCAAAGCCGGTGTACGCTTTCTTTCCTTTGACACTATAAAGAACCAACTCGTCGACTCCAACGGCAAGCTCTCGCCCGGGTACGCTATCCTCGCCGGTATGATTGCGGGAGCTGTTGAGAGTGTCACTGTCGTAACGCCAACCGAGCGCATCAAGACCGCTCTGTAAGTCACTAGTCTATGGTTTCTTTGGGATTCACTAACGGAGTCTTTGCAGGATTGACGACGCGAGATCTCCCAACCGACGGCTCAACAACGGTTTCCATGCTTTACGCGTCATTGTCGCTGAACGAGGTATCCGTGAACTCTATCGCGGTCTCTTATCTACCACGGTCAAGCAATCAGCCACCTCAGGCGTACGCATGGGATCTTATAATATCATCAAGCAACTTGTGCCGTCAGATAAAAAAGGACCTGTAGTTACTTTTGGGATCGGTGCTACGGCCGGGGTCATTACAGTCTACGCGACTCAGCCGTTTGACACGATCAAAACAAGAACTCAGGGTACTAAAGGTGCTACAACAGTAGAAGCATTCCGGCAGGTTCTTCGCGATGGCGGCATCAGGGGGTTCTGGAGCGGTAGTTCCATGAGACTGGGGAGATTGATTCTCAGTGGCGGCATTGTATTCACGGCATATGAGAACGTGGCGTCATTGCTTATGGGCCTGAAGCGATAACCTCGAGGCCTTCTGTAAAATGGTAGTTATAGTATTATAGACAATATGGAGTGTCTTTACTTATTCCTCAGGTAACTCTTTGAGTCAAGATGAGGAGTGTGCAAAGTCGAGTCCCGCTACCAGTCCCCAGCCACTTGACTCGTGGCCAATGCCGGACACCACACCAGCAGCCTGGTTCTTTAGTCTAACCTTACCCCAGCTACCCTATCAATTGACGTCTTTACCCCTCATTTCCCTGGATGCGATCCAGATCCCTGCTGCGCCCACATTCCCGGTGTCCAATCTGATTCCGGGGGCAGGTCACAAGTACTGGACGAGGAGAAACGCCGTATTTCCCCTCCTTTTCTAGGCTTCAACTTGTAGCGGATACCCCCGACTTCTCCCATCCCTCCTAACCGATGAGCGGGACCGGCTTCGGCGACGTGCTTGGCCATGGTCGGGAGCCCTCGTTCCCGCGGGAGCGAGACTTGGCTGCCATCCCAGCCACTCCGCAAAGATCGTCTGACCAGCTAAACCCAGGTTTCCGGGGTCTCCGCATCTTGGCCACGAGCTAGGCCGCAGGCTGGTGCTGTTTAGAGCTCGCACCATTGGCGAAGAGAGGATAATGTCGGGAAACATTATCAACCGGCCAAGACTTGCCAGGATGGATCTCTAGTATATAAACTCTGACCGGCCCTTCCCGGTCCGAATACTCCACAGGACTTGACAGTCACACTGAGACCTGGTCAGCTACTTCTCAAGCTTCAATCTCGAGACACAAACTCGTCGACCAGCATGTCTGACCGGAATACATCCGACCAACCCAATGGTGGCAGGGCATCAGTCTCCAATACCGACCATCGAGATGATCTTTCCGACGAGAAAGTCCAGGTTGCGCAATGCGTCGAGAACGCTGTCCCTGGCGATGGCCCTATCGCCCCTCTGGACATACAAGCCCGGTTTGAGCTCCTCCGCCACCTCTCGTCCAACGAGATGGAAGTCCTCAACAAACGCGTTCGCAGCAAGATCGACTGGCATATGATGCCTTGCGTCACCCTCATGTTTCTGATGAAGTGAGCATGGCCTCTTGGAATTGAGCCCAAGGGTGTTTACTAACGCGCTTAGTTACCTGGATCGCATCAACGTGTCCAATGCTCGACTTGCAGGCCTTCAGAAGGACCTGAACATGACCGACACGGTTTGGAATGCTGGAATATCAACCTTTTATGTGGGATATCTTGTTGGGCAGTTGCCTGGAAACCTCCTAATGGCTAAGACGAACCCGCGACTGTTCCTCCCGACTATTATGCTCATGTGGAGTGCAGGCACAATTTGTATGCCTGCAATGGCAAAGTACGCGACTTGACTGGCATCTTTCGAATGTTTCAAATGACTGACTGGTAATCAGTGGCGCAGGGTTTTGCGTAGTGCGTTTCTTCATCGGGTTGACTGAGGCACCCTTCTTCCCGGGTCTCACGCTGAGTAAGTTAACCCTCCTAAGTTTCATGGAAAATGGCTGACTTGACAGTGACCTCATCCTGGTATACCAAAGAAGAAAGCCCGCTGCGAATGGCTATCTGGCATGCGGGAAACACAATCTCGAATATCATATCGGGCTTTCTGGCTGCCGGCATTCTCGAGCATATGGACGGTATTGCAGGGTTGCACGCATGGTAGTGGTTCTTCCTAATTGAGGGTATCGTTTCGATCCTGGTCGCCTTGGGTTCGTACATATTTCTACCTTCTTGGCCTCACGACACGCGCTTTTTCACAGATGAGGAGCGGGAAATGGCCCAGTATCGAATCCTCGTCTCCAACGGTGGCATTGATGAGGGTGTTGGCGGGACATGGGACGGCGTCAAGGATGCTGTCAAGGATCCTTTTACCTGGTTCTTTTGCCTCATGCATTTTGCACTCGTCACTGCGCAAAGCTTCAAGGACTTTTTGCCTTCGGTGAGTCGTAGCATATTCTTGCAACACCCAAGGTTTACTGACAGAATTATGTTAGATTATGAATACCTTTGGGTTCAACAAGATGACGACCTACCTCATCCAAGCTCCGCCATACGCCATCGCTTACATCGCAACCTGCGCCATCGCCTGGTCCTGCGGACATTTTATGGAATCTACTTGGCATGTAATTGTTCCCATCATCTTCGCTGCCGGTGGATGCGGTATTCTCATCGGCACCATCAATGTGGCGGCGCGGTACATCGGCATCATTCTCCTCGTAGTTGGTACCTACAACGGTCTCAACTTGCAACTCTCGTGGGAGACGACAGTGGTGCCCGCCCCACGAGCTAAGAAGGCAGCTCTTATTGCAATTGCCAACTGCATCAGTCAAGTCAGCCACTGGTTTAGCCCTTACTTCTATCCAACGAGCCAGGAGCCGTTTTACCGCCTGGCCGGTGGACTATTGCTCCTGGGGTGCGCATTGACTGTTGTGTCGGCGCTGCTGGTGAGGTGGAGGGCAAAGAAGCTGAATAGGAAGCTGGATGAACTTGAGGGTTGGTCGGAAAACTCTGGCGTCGAACGTGGATGGAGGTACAAGTATTGAAAGGCTGCTGACGGTTAATCGAAACACCAATCGCTATATCACTTGGAGATCTGTATTTATGTTGTGGCTTGCCTAGCACAACAATAGCATCAACAGGATGCTAAGGCGAAAACAACGCATGGGCTTACATATGTTGAGATAGTATGTTACGAATTATGAAGCATGGCGCTATTCTACCTTCATATTCCACCTAGAAACGGTGATAAGAGACGCGGGCTTATTGATAAAATAGCTATCATGGTTTAGTTTCGCTGCGAGGAATGCGGCGTATCAAGCAGAACCAGCCCCGCCAGGTGAAATTCCGTTTTAAAAGAATCGGATCAATTGAACGCGTCATTTAACTTAAAGACCATTACTATGGCGAGGACCGGATAGAGAGGGGCTTTGTTCCGGCTCTTTGATTACGTATGGCAAGGTAAGATTTACCTGTTGCGCGCCAAGGGGGCTCGAGAGCAAGACAGGGATGCCTTAGCCTCCTTTATTATGGCACTACCGGGGTACGAAAGGAGAGAACATCCCGACCCGGCTCTTCCATTCTTTAGGCCATTTAGCCATACCTCACCGTTTTCTTACTTCATGCATATTATACAGTAAATTCTACCTCTCTCACAATGAACCACTAAAAAGACCAGATATATTATTAATATAAAGTATCCCCTCAATTGTCGAAAGGCTCCCGCCAGGTCACTCCAGGGATGTCTGCCCAATTAAAATGCAAGAATGAAAGGTACATTATTCCCTACCTAAATTAGCCCATGATAGATGTCCTAACAATATTTTGAGTTACAAATCGCGACATCACACTGCTCACACCCCCAAATTGATTGATGCCTCTTCTTATTATTGCTGACCGGCGCCAAAGGCTTCCTTGAGCTTCTTGACCTTGGCTGCCCAACCCGGTGGCCCTAACAAGCAACGCAATTATCTTTTTTCCCCCTTCGGATAAGTTTATGCTGTGCCATAGGCGTAAATTCGTCTCTGGTCCGAAACTTCTGCTTTGACTAACTTTCCTTATGGAATGCTTTAAATAGCTCGTTATAAATGCGCCGGCGCTACTCCTTTTGGCTCGTATATCGCTTCTAGGTAGGCTGCCCGTGGCGTTGCAGAAGAAAATTATTCATAAGGACCACATTAAGCAGGAAGGTCTAAGTAAGAGCTTGCCAAGCGCCGCGGCGAATAGGGTGATCATAGCCCTGATATGCCCTTATCTGGTCTCCTTGATCGATATGATTTATCTCATCGTTATAAGTAGTAGCTACTGTAGGGATTGATATTAGCTTAATTGATTGAGAACTCATAGATGACTTTGAAATGATTTGTTTGACGATTTTGGCCAGAATGGTTAATGATGCATCTTTAGGTTCCCCTCATGTACCTGTCATGTGATAGGGGTCATGTGGGCTAAGGTACTTTCGGGAGCCTTTCGACAATTGAGGGGATAGGCGGTGCGGGCGGCGATTAAGTTCACTATAGACACGAGGAGACTTGATGCAAACTAGATGACTTACTAACTAATAGCATTTAACGGCCAAGACCTGGCGATACTAACACTAAATAGCTTCAAGCTGGCAGACCATGCTTCAGCTGCTAAAGATAGGATGCTGAACACTTGGAGAAATTGGCCTTCAAGCAGGCCTGTCACACAGAGTCAAGCGAGGCGAGACCAACCATCAGATGAGGAAGAATGTGGGGCTTCTGGGAGACGCGAACCAAAACTGTACACAGCCTAACACACCTGGCCCCAATGAGGTTAGTCCTCCCGGGCGTAATAAATTTCATTAAATTCATTCATTCATTCATCCAAACAAGCCAAACTTTTGCTTGTAGCCACAGTGTCCGTACGCAGTTAGTTATATTCCGCTAGGTGGACAAACCCCAAGTTCGGCGACAGACCCTCCGTAAGGCTTGTCACCTAATTGCTATGAGGTTGTTGATTTCGGCGGAACCATCATTTCGGTCATGGTTACAGGCTGTTGCCGTAACTGCCTTGGGTCTCACTGCACGCCTTGGAGCGTAGTCGTCAATTAAACGGAATATCCTTTCGGGACTGCCTTCACCACTGTCGCCAAGTGGATACAAACAAACAGGCAAAAATTAGGTTGCTGCTCAATACAGCGCTGTCAAAAAATAATATTGATTGATATCTTGAGCCAGACTGGCAGACCGCAGGTTTTCTATTCTCATCCGAAAAGGAGGCAATGGCTACCCAGATCCGTTCAGTACGCGCGCTCACGAAGATTCAGCACCTCCCTATCCTACATACTTTTCAGACAAATAACTTAGGACGTACTATATTTCCAACCTTACATCGAGATATGGTCTTGGTTTTCCGCGTCTTCACCCTCGTGATTCCACTCCACTTGGCCGGCAAAGCCCCAAGCCACCCGTGGGTGGCTGTGGCCGAACCACACTCGCCAACAACAGTCACAACGTCGGACTTCAAGTGTAAAGTAGAGGCAAATCCTTTCCCAAGTTGAGCTCCATATCGCCAAGCGACTGATTGTTCGTCAAAGACAATGCTTTGCCCAAGAGCTGCGACACGATTGGATCAGCCATCCGCCTGTTGAAGGAGGCGGCATCTTGCAACAGATTTTCCAATGGAGGACGCGCCGCGAGGTTGATTGACTCCTTGGCCGCCGCTAGCGCTGCTAGAGGGTATAGGCTCAAGCGCGAGGTGAGCTCGTCAATGTAGGCATACATCTCACTCGATGTATCGAAAGCTTTGTTAATCCAGCCGATTCTCTCCGCGTCTTGTGCGTTGATGTCCTTGCCGCTTAGGATATACTCCATTGCCAGGCCTCGGCCGATAAGTCCAGGAAGATGCTGGCTTCCTCCTCCTCCCGGAATGAGGCCAGTGGCCACCTCTATCTGTCCGAGGAGCGTTTCGTACTTGGTAGCGAAGCGCATGTCGAGCCCCATCAGCAGTTCGTTCCCTGCTCCGCGGGCTCTCCCGTCAACTGCGCCGATGGTCACCTGCGGCAGGTTCGAGATGTTGTACATGAGTTCTACAAAGCTATCCGCGACAGTTTCTGGTTCACGCGTTAGATCTGTCTTGAGAGCGATCGGGCTTTCCGAAGCATTGCTTACCAATTCCGGGCGTCAGAAGGTCCAAATGGGCACAGAAGAACCCTGGAACGTCGCTCTTGAAAATGACGACCTTGGTTTCATTGTCGGACTGAAGCCTCTGTACAATGTCGGCCAACCCAGTCTGAAAATCCGGGTTCCAGAGATTGATCGGCGATGTCGGGTTGTGGAGAGTGATTTCGAGGACACTCGCGTTCTGGGAAGTCTTTAGACCTCGGTATTCTGGGAGATCTAGAGCGAGCGTTGTCGAAACAAGGAGGCTGGCCAGGGCTGGGGTCCGAAGCCACGCAGGATACATATTGCCGAACGAATGAGTAGGAAGACTGAGTGAAGAAGGAATGCGTGGTGATGCGAATGAAAACATCAAGTGTCAAGCGGACATCACCTCTGATCTTATACACAGTACGCCCGCTGAAAAAAAGGAATCTTCCTGTACATCCATGCGAATCCCCTACGCAGCTCGCACTCTTCGTGAAAGAGATTAAGATTACAAATGCGCATAGTGCTTAGCCATCGACAGGCGCGGAGTTAAGAAGTTAGATGATCTTGGAAAAGTGCCGGACTAGCTGCAAGCCGACCTGTAGTCATCGGGATAACCATCTCGCCGGCATATACGACCGTAGGCAGGTCCCACATACGTCTGTCCGGGAGGACCCTGAATACTTTGACACATTAAGGTTCATGCCGTCATACCTCAAGGGTCGTCGAAATTGGATTCAGGCCCGAAATGAAACGGAGGCACAATGTACTTTTCGGCACTTGTGAGAAACAGAGCCCACGCTTCCCGCACCGCCAAGTCTAGGATCTAACACACTTGTCCAACATGACGTATCGATAACGCCACGATTCAAAGCCTGTTATTCAGGCCCTGGGATTGATATTGGCCCAACCATACGAATGCAAGTCCATACAAGATTTGGCCCCACAGGCAGTATGGTCCGGTCGACATGTGCTTTCAGCATATTCAGCAGTAGGGATATATGTAGGGAGAGCGCTACATTCGGCGAGCCGAAGTCCAGAGCGCCGTACGTTTATCGTATACGCATCTTCTACGTTCTAACTCGAAGGTGGCAATTCTCCGTAGGTAGATGGGAGATGTATCGTTAAGTAAGATACATTACAGACCTAACAACTGGACGCAAACGCAGATTATTCCTAAGCAACTTGAAGAGATGAGAATTGACACAGTGCACGCGGAAACAACCTCCCAGCCTCACAACCGCCGTATCTCCCGCGCCCCACCTCCCGCAAAACAAACCCCTGAAAAACTTACGCGCCCTTCGCATTCTTCAGCCATGACTTGTAATGTTCCTGAACCGCTTCCTCAGCCGAACGGTACGCCATTCCCAGCTCCTTAATACTCTTGCTGTTATCGACTTTGAATCCAATTCCCATGTTCGCGTCTGACCATTTCTTTGATATGCCGATGAACGGCCCCGCGGCGTAGACCATCAGCTTCGGGAGATTCCAACAAGGCAGCACCTTGGGGTTCTGATGGATCGGCCGGACGAGGTTCGCCATCTCCAACAGGCTGATAGTGTGGTCACCGGAGATGATGTATCTCCCCTTTGTAGCCGTGTTCGCCCCGACCTTGACATGCGCCTCGGCCACATCCCTGACGTCGACCAACGGCCAGGAAAGATCGGCACAGCCCATCCGATTTTCGCCGCGGTACATGGCTTCGAGCATGAAGAGACTACCGGAGACGGATTCGGAAGTCATGGACGGACCGAGGACCATACCCGGGTTGATGACCACCAGGGACCAGCGGTTCTGGAGGCTGTGTATCTCCCACGCCTCCCGCTCGGCAACCGTCTTGGAATACGCATACGGAGCATAGCTGACGCTGCTGGTCTCGTTCCAACAGGACTCGGAGAGGGTCTGATCTTTCACCTTGAGGACGTCTGCGTTGTCGCCATACGTGGCAGCAACTGGAGGGGATCAGACAACAACTGGCACGCAGGAATAGGGAATCGCCTACCGGAAGACGTGAGAACAACACGTTTGACACTTTCCACGTCGTTGGCAGACTGGAGAACGTTCTTTGTGCCTTGAAGCGCAGGCTCGACGCACTCCTTCAATCCGTCCTTGATCTGCTGCGGCACCAGGAACGGCGAGGCGATGTGGTATACAACCTCACAACCCTCCATGGCCTGGCGGAAAGACCCATGCTCCATGAGGTCGGCTTCGAACAATTTGAGCTTGGTCGAGTATTTGGCCTGAAGGTCCAGTAGCGGCTTGCACTTGGTGGTGTTTTCCAAGTTGCGGACCGTGGTGTTGACATGGTGGCCGCGTTCGAGAAGCAGCTTTACCACGTAGAGGCCGATGAAGCCTGTGCCGCCAGTGACGAGCGATTTGGACATGTTTCTAGTATGGGTAACGTAGAAGATGAGAAGAACGTTAAGTTAGACTGCGAGGCTGTTCGGTTTGGCGACAACAGGAAAATAGCTCGGCTGGACACAGTCCAGGGGCATGGGAGATGTGCTCTTTAACAGCAACAGGGCTATCACGATGCCAGACACGCTCTGCTTGATCATTCGGAGAGGCCCAGATCCGATCCATAATCGTCTCCTTGATGACTACTGAAGCGCCACCTGATTTAACGTCCTTGAGCAGAGGAAAATGCCATTACGCCGAAGAATGGGCCCCGATTGCGTCCCATGGCTGCCGGTTTTAGTTCGACCGCAAGGGTGGAGACTTTGGCTGCATTGACTAAATATTGAGCCGATTACTGATGTGCACCAGCGTTTATCGTCTCATCGGACCAAAGTTACTCCTAGCGACCGCCGATCGGGTTCTCCCGAGTTTATCAGCGTCTAAAGAGGAGTGGATGGTGCTTCTTCCACAGCCGGCCCACCTTATCAGTAAAAATCCTCTCCTGCTATTTACGAGCTGGACTTGACATACCTATGGAGTTTAATGAGTCCTGAATTCGCATCAATCATCAGCTACGGACTAGAAGGCACGCCACACCAGACCCTGAAGCAGGAACATGGTCTCGCTAGCTCTGTAGTGTCGATGCAAGCACTTTGTGGATAGAAGAAGTAGTAGAAGTTAATAATACATGGCTTACACCGACAAATATGCTAGTCTATCTAAAGTACCAAGTACAGGGGAAAACCAGCATGCGTGGCCCTTGACAAAAAAGACCTGCAATCTATTGTCACTTTGCAGTTTGTGATACATTCCTACAACGAGCTTAGCCTCACCGCTAAGTGCCAACTGCCGTGTGTGCCACCATGACCTGCCCAACAACTCTCTTTCCTCCTCCTCAATCTTCCACTCATCGATTAGCCCCACCGCCAGTCGATACATGTATAGCGGGCCCTGTCCTCATCAACCAGGGCACGATTGCCTTAGGCCTCTTTCTGTCACTAATGCTGGTTCTTGAAACCAGCCGGGCCCAGTAGGGCCGAGGCGAGACGAGCTCACTCCGCTGGAAGTCCCGGGCAGAACACAGCTATGTGGCTGGTCGCCACCCTGGTTTGGCCACACCGCTACATGTTCGATGAGTGACTTTGATGCCGCACAGCGGTCCTGACTATGTGCCTGGGCTTCTTGTAGGCTGTTGCTTGTTCTAGCACCTAACACTGTTCCAACTAGCCATCATCTCCGCTTTTGGGCTTCCTGGCTTGCCCAGGTGAGGAAGGCCATCTCGCAGCTCTCGAGTCCCATGGGCGACCTTGGCCGAGGAGGTATAACGGTTATATATTCAACGAGAATGTTGCTGGATCCGGTGAGGAGGGTTTCATGACTCGTTCGAGTTTGCTTGCATCAGATGCCTCCACAAAACGTCGACATCCTCGTTGGGAGTGGAAGCATGCTATTATGAAGACGACGGCTGACACTTGCGGCGTTAATACTCCGCGGTTGGTGGAAGTGGACTCAGGGAGTAATCAATTTCTACTAGTCTACTTCCTATACCATATTCGACTAGTCTTTATGCGTTATATCTTCTTCTATAACTAGAAAATACTATATATTAACGCCTTAGATATTAAGGGATAACTTAGTATATAGATATCCACGGGTATAATCTTATTATAGCCCCTTATAATAGAGTAGCTATAATAATAATATCCTCCGCTATTTATATAGCTACCTATAGAGATAATCTATCGCGGCTTAGGTATCTAATTATAGACCTATTATAATATAAGAGCTATCTTATTTATAAGGGTATCGGCGATAATTATAATATCGAAGTAGTAAGGAGAGGCATAAAAGATAATATTAAGATAATCTTAATTATAGCGAGGGGTAGAGAGGTATATTATTTTAATAGTATAATAAGTAAGACTAAAGGTTATAGGCTAGAAAGAACCTAGTTAAATCTAGTTAGTGACTTAATTAATAATAGTCTTATATAATATTATTAAAGTCCTATTAAAAATATTACCTATTTAGTTATACTATGACATATAAGGCATATTATAGAACGCTCTTTGTCCCCTCTTGACTAGGCAAAGGAAATTTTTTCCTTCCTGGCATTATAGGAATAGGTTTAGATAGTGCTCCGGCGATAGAATATTGCTGCCTAGTCGTCGATGACTTAAATAAAGCACTTGAGATGTATGCTAAGGGCACTTAGCCATAGTGGAAGAGGGTAATAGAGGGTTTAGCTAAATGGGTTTTTATTAATGACTGTTTGCGGACATGAGCATGAGTTGGTACGCGTACCTCGGAACGCCTCTGAGGTAACCGACCTCGTTATAAACGGCATAGCGAGAGATTTCCACCTATCCGCGAAGAATATACGAGTAAGTCAAGCAGGTAAAAAATGGAAAAGAATTGGGGGCTCTCTTCTGATCAACCACTGCACCAGGGAGACGGTGTATGGCAGGGCCGATGGGTGAATGATTATTCTGCCTCGAGCGACAGACACCCTTGGAGGAGTAAGGCGGTTGCTACACCCGATTCATCCATCGAACCGATGTTGCAATGGCATTTTGTTCAGAGACCGTGACTAAGGACTCCCCCCTTTCCGGATGCTTCCTTGCCCGATTTAATCAGACCGAGGCTAAGCCATGATTAGTGAAATTGTCGATTCGTGGGTGACTGCTTTGTCAGTCAGGCGGATCAAGGCACCGCCCCACCTCCTCGGCGTAACCCGTTCATCCGCATTACTGATGAGACTTCCACGCCCTCAGGTGAGGGGCAACGTGTAAGTGTCATACCCGAACGCAGGCAATCTTCGAAATCAGGTCCGGTTGAAGTCCTGAGATTGACTTGAGAATCTAACAGATGACAAAGTCAGGGGTATGGCCCTGTCGCTTGGCGTACTTGTCATCCGACTAGCATCGGTCAGTCCGAATATGGGATGCCTCACTGTACACTTTCTTGACGACGAGGGGAAGCTTCGCACGTTTCTGCTCGGCTTGCCCCAACTCGAGGGCCGTCATAGGGGCGAAAACCTTGGAGATCGAGTTAAACCAATTTTATTAATGCCAGTTATTGCAAACTATGCCCATCCACCAACGTAAACATCCTCGAGCCTAGCGTCCATTCAGTTCCGCCCCCCCGAGCCTGTTTGATAACGTCTAACTAGGAGAAACCCTGTCCTTCCCGATAGCCTCTGAATGTTGGCACTGGCACTAACGGCTTTTCGATACGCAGGCAGTCCATTTCATCACTGTCGCACCTCAGGACCCAATCGCTGCGTAGCTAGAGATTTCAGACAGCCTGAGCCTTTTTTTATTGGCCAAGAACTCCTGGACGACGGCGTTGTACTCCTCAGGTGCTTCGGTCTGCGGGAAGTGATTGACGCCCTTCAAATACACCAAGCGGCCCCTTTCCCAACACGCCTTTTCTGAGGGCCAAGCATAGGGTCCCGGGCCGGTCTCCAGGCCCCCTCAAGTATTGTTGTTGTCTCGTTCAGAAGCAGCCGAGGCTGTCGGGGTCTGGGCCCCTATTTTGAAGCCCAAACGGCATTGATCATTGGCCTGCCACTGGGTCCTGCCTCCTCGTAGTGATGTCCGTCGCGCGTGATAAGTAAACCATAGACGCTCAGGCCCAACAGCTGCGAAGAAGGAGCACAGAAAGTTTAAACGAGGTGTTTTGGGCTTGCGGTCAGGCTCTCAAGCCAACATGCATTCGCTTAATTTGCTGTTGTGGTTGATTAACCGGCCGAGAGCTGTTGGTTGGAGGATTTCCAGCAGTGACAGCTCTGAGGCAACAAGGAGGCACCGTTGTCGGTGCGATGATTGCGGGTCCGACTCGGGGAAAGATCGTGTACCTAGGTTGCTTGGCAGCGGGACCTCGTTTGCGATCGAGGACGAATGAGGCATATCGTGTGACGAGGCGGTGGGCGTCAAGGTGTCCATGTCTCAGCAGCAGCACCCTTCCGGTCGCCAACGGAGCCTGGGAGAGGTGCCGACTCGGATCGCCGATGCCGATCGGAAAAGGCCGATTGTAAGGGGGTTTATCCACCCAACGGGCAGGCGTCTCCGCGTGCCATGGCTCCGATATGCTTCAGTCTGGCAGAGCTGCCTTGAAGGATCTGGTTGGGGTGGTGTCGAGGTTACGTAGTCGGTCGACTTGGCAGGAGGATTAGCGGCAGATCTTTCGCCATCCTCTGGACGCAGCACCGTTGCACGTCGAGCCTTGTTGCGTGAGAGAGCGGTCTCGAACACTGTGCGTGGGCCGCCCTCTCGGCTGCGGGAAATCAAATCAAGCATTTTTCTTTGTAAAGGGCTTCGGGAAGGTATTCCGCCTAGGGTAGATGGTCCCACTGTGACATGTACAAGGCTATGTTATTGGAGGTTTCATCTTCCATCCAACGGACGTACCATCCTCTCAATGAATCCGGGCAGCGCTAGGCTCCGGATTTCCACTTTTATCCGCGAAAATGGCATAACCAATAAAAGAGACTGGTGGTGTCAGATTTATGGGACCGTGAGCGCTCTCTGTTGAGAGGATATGGTACGCAGCACCCAATTACCTATTTACTCGACAGGTTAGCTCTCACCGGAGGAAGACAAGGTAGCATACCCATTCCAGATCAAGCTTGGCGATCTCTCAGTTAAGAATCTTCCATGTGAGCGCGTGGCTGGTCCCACAGACAACCAATGAGTTACGACCCAGGTTTGACCAGGATAAAAGCCAACGCCGGTTTGGGATAATTTATCGAGTCTACGGGAGTCGCTGCTCAGCCGAGAAACGCTCCTCGGCCATTGGCCGCTGATGACCAGCAACTGTTGGTTGTCGATTGGCTGCATAAAATGGCCAAGCCAACAGTTGCGTCGTTTCATAGCCGTGCTTTCGAGTCTGGACCGTCGTCTGCAGTGGGCTGAGGCGGAGGCTTTTTTTTTTTTTTTTTTTGCCCAGGCTGTGGCACAAGGCATCCGCTCGTCAATTTGACTTTGACTGTGCTGTTTAACCTGGATGTTAGGCGTCCGATTGTAGCACCAAAGGAATGTTTCATCATGATCAGCTGCGGACTTGGCAGTGCTGAGGCGGAGAATAAACGCGCCAGACATCCGACAGGTGTAGATTGACAACAGTCGCTAATTTCACCCAGAGATTGTCGCTCGATTTTCCTGCTGTCGTCCGGCGATGGGCAAATTGGGCCGGACTTTTGGCGCATCCTTCGTGGCAGGCAGGGCAGGGGTGACAGGGAGGCCCAGCAAGGCTAACCTCGGCAGAGGCTGCCTCTAGCTGGCTCGACGCCCACAGCGATCACAGCCCTAGGCGGATAGCGCCCAATCACGGCTGCAGAGGACGAGATGATCTGCCTCGAATTAGCGGACTAGAGGCTGCTAGCCGGAGGCTATCCACACCCCCTAGTCCTGCCCCAAGGATTTGGGGGCGTAAGACGGCGATCAACACAGACAGAAACGTCAAGCGCCGCAGAGCCCCTGGTTCTGGTCGTCGACAGCAGTCTTTGACATTATTCAGGGATGGACTGCGAGGCGAGGGTGCTGCCTACAGTACGTACAGCACAGCAGTTACAGCCGCTAAGTTTGCTTTGTTCGTGCACGCTCGGACTGGTATATGTGCTGGATGGGGCGCCACTCTTGGTCTTGGGCGCTGTTTCCAGTTTTTCGCTTTTGCTCCCTCTGCCATGCGACAATCTGCTGCTTGACTGTCTCTTGACTGACTGCATCTCACCCTCATCCCCCATAACGCATGTCTTCACACATTGCACTTCCAGGCACGGTGCGGCCACGGTACAGATTTCGCTTCAATGGCTCAAAGTTGAGATGGGCTCGGAGAGGGTGTCTGCTGCTCTTCATTCTATTATCTATCACTTTAACTATATATTACCTAGTACGCATCATCCCCCCCTTTCTTGCCGCCTTCATCGTTATAGCGAGCTAACCACGCGACCAGATGCTTAATGACCGCGCCTAGCACCCTCAATCACCAATACAGTTTGATTCTTCTCTGAAGTCTAAATCAATCTCTGCTAGACAACAGAAATTTGCCATTGTTCTCCCCGTCGATAACTCCAGCTATAACCTCTGCAAGGTCATTAGCAGTATTATCGCCCTAGGGTACCCTACGCCTATCATTATTAACTAGAAAAGAGACTTTTATACCGACACCGAGGGGATTAGCCTATCGCAGCTAGGCAAGATCACGGGCACCCTTAACTATCTAGAGTAGGCGACGGGTCAAGATACGCCCAATAAAGAGGCTAGGCAACGATAATTTGGTTCTCATACTAGACGCCCACGACATTTAGATATAATTACCTCCGAGCATCCTCCTTTACCGATACTTCAGCAGCAATCAACGAGCCAACAAGCGACTCATCAATAAGTATGGCTTCGATAAGGACCTAATAAAGCAGACCATCATCATCTCGGCCCAGAAGGGCTACATCGCCCCGCGCGATAAGATCTCTAACCTCTACTATAACGACGTACCTAAGAGCACCCTCCCTCCTAATATCTTCGGCTTCTTCACCGACTATAAGATCGGGAGGTAGAAGTTTATGCGGCCCAAGTTTATTAACAGCGGCAGCTTTATGGGCCCTGTAGGCGATATACGCCGGTACTTTTAGCGCGCTAAGGATAAGTTAGATCAAGATCTTATCGAGATTTCATCGAGCAAGGACCTCGCTAGCGATCAGGGCATCTTTGCTGAGGTATTTGGCGAGCAGGAGCTATGGCGCCAACACGCCAATCTCGACGAATTTTCCGACAATAACGCGGCCAAGCCGACAGCCATATAGTCGCGGAACGAGTTTGAATACCACCTCGGCCTCGACTATACACAGGAGCTCTTCTACCTGACCTGCTATTCAGAGGAAGGTAGCTACTTTGTCCCTATAGACGACCCTATCGCCATAGAGAAAGAATCAAGCAACACAGGCATCTCACCACCGCGCATAAGGGGTATTCCCGCAGACATCTACAAGGCCAATAACCCACTCGCCAAGCTATCCGACGCGTCCGATAAAGACCTCACCTAGGGTAAGGTGCCGCTATACATCGACTTCTAGACGACAGCGATCCCCGTAGCGATACACCACAACGCCTAGAGGAACGGTCTCAAAAGCCATCAGATAAAGTAGTGGGACAAGACGTAGTACTTCCCGCACCTGCGGGATCTACTCGAGGTGCAGATGCAGGCCAACGGGACGACAGCGCCCCTAGCGACGCTCGACGCCAAAAACGGCAGCCTCGAGATCCGGCCATACCACGTCGAGGGCGAGCCCAAGGCGTCGCTACTATTCGGCAAGAACAAGGAGACAAGGAGCTAGCAGCTGCGGGCGGTGGACTAGAATACGGTCTACAGCAACAGCAATGCAACGGCCGAGGCCGAGGCTCACTGGTACGACGAGGTTTTCCGGGATAGCAAGGGCTCATTATAGGGGCATATGTATTTTATTCGGGGTTGATTCATAGCGCCGCGGTATACACGGGCTCATGACAAGATTAGACAGCATGATTATCCTGATGTTCCTTGAAGGAATCGTTTCAAGACCTGCATGTGATGATCCTGGCGATGGTTAAAAGCCGCAAACGGTGAGAATAGGATGGAATGTGATGATGGTATGCAGCTAGTATCGAGTCAGATCTTGACTTGTCTGCTAACAAGTCTCTCACATCGAGATCAACGTGTCCGCCATGGAGACTGTTGAAATTCACATCTCCTTCTGGCAGACCAGCCAAGACAACAGATGTTGGAATAACTGAGGGTTCCCCCTCAACTTCAGGATCAAGATTAAAGTTAAAGTTTGATGTCCGAAACTCAGATCGTAGGACTGTCATCTAGGACTCTGTAGGACTCAAGTCCTAGGCGGAATCAGTCGAAGATATAAGGCCTCAAAGGTCCTTCGACTGTAAGGAGTCAACAACAACAACAACAATAACAATTTGTTATCAAGTGCACTCAGCATTCCTGCGCAATCCAACAACAACAGACCCCCATCGTTATCTTTAAGCAGAGGAGCTCATAACTGCAAGTGGTGAGATGCTATCCCGCTTGCATTCAGCTCAAGTTCCAGACCCTGTTGTGCACTTCCTCTAGAACACAATAGACTGTTGGTTAATATCAACAACCTAGGATTCCCAGAACAAGAAGGGGCAAGTGACCGATGCAGCATGAAATGGGGCCGTTGGAGCCGGGTGCTTTTGGAAGCCCCCGAGGGATAAAACTCACCATTCAGAGGCTCGTATCTGACACCTGGCGTGTGAAGCAGGGGACACGGCATGTCCACCGACGCCTCTCCGGTGGGGCGAACAAAAGAACCCTGGTGTACAAAGGGACCCCGGCTGTTGCATAGTTGTCTCCTCATCGGCACCGTTTGACAGGACGATCCGTGCATGAGCTTGTGTGCACCTCTGCGGACGGGACGGGCGTCTGAGTATTGACGCCGGGAAGTCATTCTGATTAACCTCTTGCAACGCTCTACCCGTCGATCAAAACTCAAACTCCATAAGCTGTAAGTGTTATGTGTTAGTTAACATTTTCGCGATACGCGTATCTGGGCTGCTAGGCTAGATTCGAGCCGCCCCATCTGCATGGGGATACCGGTTCCGTGATGCTGTTCAATCCTGACACATGGATGGGGGCGCAGGCACATCTAGGTGCTGGTTGCTGATAGACTGAGAAATCCATGCTGGAACTGTTGGTTCTGTATGTATTCGAATGTCCCGTGAATGAGAGTCGCCGGCTGGGTTGCAAGCCCACCTGGCGAGCCGGGGGGTGGTTGGCTGTCTAATCCTCTGCGAGTGAAGCAACCGAAGTTGAGGTGTCTCAGGGCGGTGGGAATCATCAGTTCATGGAGAAGCTGCTCGCTCTTGAGACGAGTATAAGAGAGGGCTGGTCTCGCTGCAGGAGGTTGCTTCTCTTCTTCACCCACAGGACAACAGGACTACAGACTCTCAACCCAGCCTCAACTCCAAAATCCACCTTTTTTCTACAATCAAGATGGTCTCCCTCAAGGCTCTCTGCTCCGTCCTGGCCTTCAAGGCCCTCGCCGTGTCCGCTGCGCCGGCCGCGGAGCTTCCCAAGTTTACTCCTCCCAACAAGCTCCAGGCCTAGGGCTCCATCTTCTACTGCTCCAACATCCGCTGGAACGGCGAGTGCAGAAGCGTCGGCGTTCCCCTGGACAAGTGCCGTAAGTCCACCTCGCCATTTCTGTGTGTGTCAGCTGCTGAGTACTCCAACAGACAACGTCCCCAAGGCATAGAACGACCGCATCAGCTCCATCAAGAACCAAGCCAAGGGCTCGTATAAGTGCACCTGGTACATGTAAGTTGATCCGTTTTCCATGTGTCTGGATGTTGCTGACATGGATATAGCGGCTACAACTGCAATGGCAAGTCGTACTCCAACCAGGAGGATGCCAACCTGGCTGATGGCGACGGCGCCTTCAACGACTCCATCAGCAGCTACTCTTGCCGACGCAAGTAAGCGGCTTTGGAGTTTCCCTGTGGCGGATGAAAGAATCAGGTCCGGACGCCCTGCTTGAGCCTTGGGGACATGTAGCCTCTGTACATAGACAAGCCTGATTACACCTAATATCAACACCCTGCATACAATCCTTATCGTCCTTTCATGTTGTAAATACTGCTTCATTGATGCTGAGCCGAAACTCGACCTACTTTTGGTCACTGTTGGAATCTAATCACCCATGGCCGTACAGCCCGACTCATTGTGTAAATGGGTAAGCTCACACGCATCGCATTGGGTGAGAAATCTGCTCATCTTGTTGGTATCTGTTGAAATGAGAAGATGCTAATTGCTTAATTCATCCTAAAAGTGCAGTAGGGGAACCACTGTTTATGTACAGGCACGATCTCTTGTAGAATGTTCCTCCTTCTTCCACACCTTGCCACCGACTTGGTCGCCTCATACTTGTGATATCCAACAAACTTTGGCGGCTCATTCCGGCGATTCACCTTCAATCATGGCGGACGAAAGCAGCATGCCCAAGATCATCTCATTCACCAAGACCTGGCACTCCGAGCCGTACGCCTTCATCTCTCCAACCCGGCCTGAGCTTTCAGCAGCTGGAAAGAATATCGTCGTCACCAGTGGTGGCACTGGCATCGGCAACGCCATCGCTACAGCCTTTGCCAAAGCAGGCGCCAAATCCGTGGCCATCCTTGGACGCCGCCAGGATAAGCTTAAGAGTGGCGCTGTCCACATCTCGGCAGCAGCGGCGCAGGGTACTCAGGTTCTATACGAAACAGCTGACCTTTTGGACCTGGGCCAGACTGAAGCTGCGTTCCAGTCCATTGTCGCTAAGGTCGGTGAGATAGACGTCCTTGTCTCGAACGCCGGAGGACTCCCGGAGCCGGGTCCCATTGCAGGCTATGACGGCAACACATTTGTTCGTGCTGTCAGCGACGGCCATTTGAGCTCTTTGAACTCTTTTCAGTCTTTTCTGGTGCATGCTGGTCCGAAGCCGATTCTGCTCAACACATCTAGCTACATGGCCAATATTACTCCGACTCCAGGTATGAGCGCCTACTCTGTGAGTAAGGCAGCGGCCCTGAAGCTGTCCGGCTTTATCGCGGCGGAGAACCCAGTGATGCACGTCGTCAATGTGCAGCCTGGTTGGGTGGCTACTGACCTCAATGGACATCAAATGGAAGCAACCGACTCTGGTAAGTTACCTTCCGGTTCTATTAGTTAATTTCTCGTATATGCTAATCAGGGGTAATATAAGTTGAACTTCCCGGGCAATTTTATGTCTGGTTGGCGTCGCCTGAGGCTAAGTTTTTAAAGGATAAATTCGTTTGGGCAAACTGGGATGCACAGGAACTTCTGGAGAGAGCTGAAGAAATTTGAGAACACAAAGCTCCTTACCTGGGTCCTAGACGGGGCTCCGATGTAGGCAGCTTTAAAAATGGGCAAGGACGGTCGGACTAGTGGTGCGAAGGGAATAAAAGGGTGTAGTTTTATTGGGGTTGCCTCACGTGACGACCACACTGCAGAATAGGCTTCCCGGCTTCGGAGGGCTTACTGAGGGGTTTCTTCCCTCCTGCAACTGCCTCACGGGGAGTCAATTGCTCGCCTCGGCAGGTGTCTCGTCATCTCTCACGCAGTCAAGACTCGATTTTCCCTCCCTCTTTCCCTCTGTATATAGAACCACTGCAATATACAGACACTTTGCCTCCCTACAGGGGAGCGCGGACGGGGCTCTCTCTGACGCTACGGCCTAACGCGTTTACGTATATATGCCTTTTGGTGGAATCAACTAGAATGACTGCGTCACCAGACTGTGGCGATAGGTAACGATATTGCTGTGGCAAAATCCTTCCTTTCGAGCAGCTTCCAATAGCTTCCTTTTTACCACATATTCAACACGAACCGAGAGCTCTATCTCCTATACATGAGGCTTCTCAACAGCTTCAAGATTGAGAAGCACGACGAGATCGACTGCTACCCCATTACCGGCAACTTGGACCCAACAAGGCTTGTGGCTATGCCTCATCGCTACGAGGCCATATTCACTGCAAGAGACCCCAAGGCGCTGCAGGAGGCTATGGCGCAGAAGATTGAGTAGATAGAAAGTGGGATACATGGCTAGGGAGATGGAAAATCTGGGATAACATGAGGTACTTGGTGGTCTCCGGTGTTATGCGGCATTGGGCTTATTGAGATGCCAATATTGTGTTGAGGGTTGTGTTCTTTGCTGTTGCGGCTGGCCTCCCTCTGGGAGGAAAAGCCAAGATTAACAGTACTCAGTCGAGACTTGCTGGTGATCTATGCTAACGACTGTGATGTCTACATTTACCTACAAACCAGAAATAGAGATTGCATAGCCTAGCCCGCAAACGTGCCATGCTTGTTGAATGTGACAGGATGATTCAAGGCTTCTTACCCCAGATGACATAGATCGGAATGTAGAGATGGATAGACGGATCATTAAACTCCTTCCTAACCTTGGCAATGAGCACCTGGATCTCCTCGTCGGTCCAGCCGAGAACACGCGAGAACACGGCAGGCGTGTAGGACTCGGCGCCCTGGATCTGCTGTATGAGCTGGTACTTGCCGAGCTCCTTGAGGCTTGGATCCTTTGGCCATCCGCCAATAGGTATCTACAGCGAGTGATTAGCAGCTGGACCTGACGTTGAAGTTGGAAGAGCCAGTCAAACCCACAAACCTTGAGGATCTCCTGCCGAACGTCTTCGAACCCGGCGTCTTCCATCTTTTGCTTCCACGTCGGAGCACCGTCAATAGGCTTGCCAAACTTTTCAATTCCCTCGACCAGCATCCTGCACCAGGACTGGACTTCCTTTGCCTTGTGGGCTGTGTCATCGCTGCGTACTGGCGTGGCCGTCCGCGCTTTTTGCGTCCGAGTTCTGCACCGGGTGGCTGATCCATGGTTGAACCTGGAATAGTTGCTATAGAAGATCAGAGAACGTGTCAGAAGATTGGTATTCACAGCGATAAAACACAACCAAGTACTTAATGTAAGGAAGACGTTTGGATAAAGATATCAGTGAACCATTGATGTGGAGATTGTTTTACTTAACAGGCCTAGCGCGATTAGGAAGCGTGCTAGTTCAGATACAGTTTAGTTTTGACCACGAAATCAAAAGTAGTTTAGTTTTGGCCACGAAATTCTAATTGGCCACCGGACGGCAGAGCGACGACGAGGTTGACAACTTAGAAGAGTGGTAATACCACAACGAGGGCAGAAGTGAAGGTGAAAATGGGTTTTCCGATGTTGCAAGATCTAATTAAGTAGATTTGAGGCACAGTGAATAGTTTTTATCAACTTTCTGCTTCTAAAGTCCAGTCGGGTTTTCCCTAATGGCGAGCCCTAAACCGAGAGCGTTGGTCGACACGATCACTCGCTGGACTGCATCGTCATCGTCACCCCTGGCTCCCTGCCCGAGACCGCCGGCCCCGCGCCACCCTGCCAACAGCGACTGTTTTCCCGCCGGGGTATCGACGTTGCGGTGGTACAGTCGACAACCGAGCCGGCCCGCCAGCTCTTCAGCTGCTGCGATGGATGAGCTGTAGACGATGATCTTGCCGGGGGATGGGTGCTCCTCAAGCTTCTGGTCCACGATCTCCTCGGCCAAGTCCAGAACATGATCCCTGGTGACACGGCCGAGCGCGTCCAGCGTGGGCGGTGGAGCCTCGACCACGCTGTAGCGTATGTTGGGTCGGCTCGTTCGATCCCGCAGCAGCGTCACCTCACTCGGCTCGATGTATGCCAACTGGAAGAATTCGGCCTCGTCGCGTGGCGGCAGGGTTGCTGTCAGATACACCATCTGCACACCCTGCAAGGCCAGCTTGCCGACTTCCCTGAGCTTGGGCCGGAAATGAGGTGAGCCTTCGAGGAGCATGTGGCACTCGTCAAAGACGATCCGGTCCAGCTGATGCGTCGAGACCAGCCGGTTCAGGAGGCCAGCGAAGGTCTTTGTCATGGCCGACTCGGGCGTCACGAAGATGATCGATGCAGTGTTGTGCGGCCGCCGGCTATGCCAGATGACCGCCGACACGGACTTGGTAAGCTCGCACCGGCTCCAGAGGTCATCGCAGAGAGCCGCGAGAGGCACGACCACCACCGTTGTCCCGCCCACCGGGATGCTGGCGGGGAGCATGAAGCTGAGGCTCTTGCCGGCGCCGGTACCCATCACCACGACGATGGGGCTGGCGCCGTGCAGTATCTCCCGGATCGCCTTCTCCTGCAGGCCACGAAAGCGGGCGCCGGGCCCCTGGATCGTCTCGAGCCGCTCCTGCATGTCCGTATCTGCCATACGTCTCCAGCGCTCCGTGCGGACCTCCCTGTTCGCCTCCTCCCAGTACGACCCAGACGGTCTCTTCAGTCCGATGATGGGCGGTCCGTCCTCGCAGAGGGCCGACGGGAACTGGAGGAACCGGTGCCACTGCTCACTTATGGTGCGATACTGCTTCCTGACATCCATCGACTCGAACTCGGCCTCTGTGATCATCCTCCCACAGACCATGCCGCCCGTGAAAGAAGTATGCCCGGTCTGACGGTCCCACGGGTTGCTGAAGGCAGGTCGGTATGATGACGACGACGACGACGACGACAACGATGCTGCTGCTGGCCTCCTCTCTCTGCCAGTCTCGGCCTCGAACTCGAACTCAAACTCGGAGTCGGCCTCGTACTCTTCCTCCTCGCTGTTACCTCGGGGGCTCTTGTGTGAATTCGGTGCGGAGATAGCGGCGTGGAATGGCCGGGGCGATCTGTCGCCAGGAGCTCAGGTTGATTTCCGTCCCTATCTGTCCCACGGTCTCCTGCTTCATTAGGCACCGCATCAGTTCAGGCTTCCACCGAGACGATGACAATGGCTTCTGTGGTCCGCCGCGTCGTCGTCGTCGCCGCCGCCGCTGTCGAAGTTGTCCCCGCCCGGTGTTGTCATCATCATCGTCCTCCTCCTCCCCTTCGCCGGAGCTCTCGCTGGCGCTGGCCTCCTCCGCAGCGATCATGCTACGGTTCCCCCACATGAACGGATTGGTCGGAGACGGGGCCCGGGCCGTGGACCTCGCCCCGGAGGCCAGTGGCGCTCGCTCTCGGAACGGAAGAGCAGATCGTATGGGTGAGAGACGCTACGATGGGTCTATCCGACTAACTTGACCGCTGGTATCGCTGCAGCCGGCCGACGGCAGCGGATGAACAGCAAAAGGCAATTGTGGAGACTGCGATATTGTCATGCGTGCCACGGAAAACACACGAGGATAGTGTGTTCAAATAATTGGTGAAAAGCAGGAGAACTCGATTAACGGTGATGGGCAGCGAACTCGAGCGCTATTTGCGGCTGGAACCACAAGAAACTGAGGATCTAGTCGAGTGGTGGATGGCTCACCAGGGACTATTCTCGGTGCTCAGCCAGTTGGCTCTTGATATACTTGCTATCCCGGCGATGGTAACTGATTGTGAGGGATCTTTCGGCCTTACTAAGTTGACGTTGACGTCGCAGAGACTTTCGATGAGTGCGGAAACATTGGAGACGCTGTAGTGCCTTAAGAACTGGATTAGGCATGGTGCCGTGAAGCTTAGGGCTATTGTACCTAGGAGAGATAGGTTATACGGCGATATTGAGAGTAGTATGGAGAGCATAGATATTGGGATTTGAAATATTTGATTAAATATTCTAAATAATAAATCTGGCTTTGCAGGCCATCTAATATTTCAAATATGACTCTGGATTTGATTTGTTTGATTTGAGGGCAGCGCTGGAGAGCGAACGGCCGGCCAAGCCTATCGCCGGCTTATAGACGAGCTTGGCCCATCGGGAATCCCATGGGTCTGGGCTCAAGATTCGAGAGAGGTCCTTGCGTAGAGATACAGATCTCTACTTTGAAACCGAGAGTTCCAGATAATGCCCAACGAGGCTCTTCACCTGCGCCTCAAAACTGGCGAACTTCCACCCAAAGGCCTTTTCCGTTTCCGAAGAGTCCAACCGAATAGGTCTGCTCGGGAGTCTACCGGCAAGGGGCAGAGTCCCGTCAGCTACCTCTTTGCTGAAGTGCTTCCTGACGATCTCCTTTGCCTGCTCCCACGTAGTGCCTTCCAGCCCTCCAGAAGAGCAGAGATAGTTACGATGTCCGATGAGAGCGGGGTTCAAGGCATCAAGGTGAGCCTTGGCGACATCGTCAACGTGGACTGAAACTCCAAGCGCTGGCATATCGCTCGTAGTAGTCAGCAAGACGCCCATGGCCGTGGCATTGGAGCCGCTGGCGACCTCCTCCCTCCTGCGGTTCAGCTCGTTCTTTCCGATCACCATGGAGGGCAAAATATTGACAATGTCAAAGGTCGGCTTAGCTTCTTCAATAAAGCGCTCGGTGGCAACAAAGGCAGATGCCTTGGAAACTGCGTAGGCTTGCATGGCATTTTCGAAGGGAGTATCAGGCCCAGGCGGGATATAAGAGTCTCGCACTGCACAACGACTGCGTGTTATCATGGTGAACAATAGATTATACTGGAGTTATTCCACGTACCAGTAAACACCCGGGTCGTGTCAGGCGAGGTGATATATTCCCAAGTCAGGAGAGCCGCAATGGACGATGTTATAACGACCCTTCTGATCGACGGAACCTTCACAGCCGATTTGAGAATGCCCACTGTAGCGTTGATGGCCGGCTCGATCAGATCGCGCTTGTAATTATCACTCTGCGGAATGTAAATCACAAATGTTCGACATTGGTGCCGGGACGATCCAAGGTGGCATGCGCAGTACTCACTGGTCCTGGAAGGGGGGAGGCAACATGAATCACCTCGGTCGCCCCTCGTAGAGTGCCGTCGAAGGCTCCAGGTAGGAGCAAGTCGGGAAGCACAGAAAACTCCAGATGGCTCAGGTAGGGCTTAACAGATTCCGTACTTTTGATCAGCTGAGCCTGTTCGGGCTTGCGAATCACAGCGCGGACCTTGTAGCCTCTGCTGAGAGCTTCGGCGAGCACGCGAAAGCCCACATGGCCAGAAACCCCAGTGATCTGTAATATACTGAGAATCAGTGTCTGACGGGATGTCTTGAGAGCGCAGCCAGCAACATCCGGGATTTACGCGTAGACTTACGACAAGTAATTGGGTAGACATGATAAGTCCGTGGCGATCATACAAATAGAATTGAGGCTGGGTGTGGCAGTGTTACGTTTGAGAATATTGGAATGTCTCCCAGTTTCTGATTCTTGCCTAACGGCTGGCTCATCCCCTTTTATAACTTTCGTCAACAGACAAATTTAATAAGGATTGACGGCAGCTACGGATAATCAGTCATTCGAGGTGTCCTATCAGTGAAACGCCTTGCAATTTTTCCTTGTTGCTCTTGGCATCTTCGGGTTAGTCGTACGGACTTAAAACCTGGCTTACAAATACAGGCTAGAAGGTAAGCATGAATCGGCATGGGGCGATTCTCGCCCGGATCAGTAATTTCTAGAGTAGCCTCCTTTAAAGCCGGCCATTTGGGGCCCACAATCTGCAGGTGCTCGGGCTAACTAATCGGACTGCCTGGTCAAAAACCCCGCTTGAATCGTCCATAGGGTTCCAGCAGGTATGACGAATCGACAGTGCTTGGGTTTCATACCGTTGCGCCAACGGGCCAAAAGGCACAATGTTCGGTCAGCAGACCGAACCTCAAGCTACTACCTATATTAGCGAACCGTGACAGCAGGCTTTCACGGCCTAGTAGCAAGTACCTTTACCCATGCCCTATAGCAAACTTAACTGAAGGATTGGACTAGGAATTTGGTCTTGGTCAGACATCCCAGTAATGAATATATATTTAGTGTTAAGGGCATATTTATTGTTAAGCTTATCCATAAGGATAAGAATATAGACTGTGCCAATAAATATATAATTAACAATTAATAATATGCTCTGCTGCTCCCTGGCACCACTCACTACTATGTTTCAGAGCAACAGTCGGGCGATGTCAGGCAATCCCAAGTCGGCATTCTCTTGAGCAAGACGGATAATTTCCTGAGACGAGGCACGACTCTAGACTGATACTATCAAGAAGCTGCAATGCGTGGGAAATTGGGTGAAGAATGACTTGATCCGCAGAATCTACGTGGCGGTAGATGACGATGTCATGGACATTGCTGGCGACGACGACGACATACATGACGCTTCAGGATTATATTAATAATAATTGATAAGCTTAACAATACATAACAATATTAGGGTATAACAATATACCAATATTATGTATTTATTTATTATTGGGATGTTTGTTCTTGGTAGATACCGATATTTCCATTCCGCAGCCGTATGCCGATATAGGTTTTTTGTGGCGTATTCACGGCCTGCGGGTTTAGAAATCAAGCCATTTCTCACGTCACCTACGCCAGACATTCAAACCCGCGCTTTTAGTAGTACAAAAGTGCCGACATTCGAAATGCCAGATGTAGCGTCGTGCTGTAATGCGCACCAACTCTTAAACACGACAGATGAAACCGTCAACGCGCGGAATTGCGAGGTCTAAGCTGTTCTTCTGTAGTGTCCCTCTTTCAGGCTATACAGATTGTAGCCAATCAAGTTTTGTATCGCCGGAAGAGTCTTCAGATTTCTGCTCAGCTCGTCGGGAGGGGCTGGTTTTGACCCTGGCTGGAGGGCGTCGGAGTAATGGTACCACTCTGGCCACTTCGAGTTCCCGTTTCACGGTGCAGACAATGTTCGCAGCATGGTCATATTCCGTACTATCTTGAACTTATCATACAAACATCCATGTCCCAATGTGACTGTAGGCCACGGATCGATAGCAATCCTCCGCGCAATGCAGGCGAATTCCACCTCAAGAAGATCCAGTGCTCAATCGTAAAGCAGGGGGAGATCTCGACCCAGGAAAAGCTCCACTTCCCCGAACGAAATGTTACCGGTCAAAGCAAGGGCTCTGCCGAACAGTTGGCCAACGATCGGGTCGCCCAAGCAGCGATCGAAAGAAGCGGCGTCTTGTAGGAGATCCTCGAGAGAACGTGCGGGTATGGCGATTGACCGCCTCCTTGACTGCCGACAGTGCTCCCAAGGGGAAGAGACGCAGGCGCGAGTTAAGCTCGTCGATATAGGCATACATCTCTTCAAACAAACAGAAAGCCCTGCTGATCCAACCAATCCGTTCGGCGTCCTTGGCATTAATGTCTCTGCCACTGAGGAGATGCTCCGTTGCTAGGCCTCGGCCGATGAGACGGGGCAGATGCTCACTTCCGCCACCGCCTGGAATTAGACCAGTACCGACCTCAATTTGTCCAAAAAGGGTCTCCGGCTAGGATGCGAAGCGCATATCGAAGGCCATCAGGAGCTCATTGCCAGCCCCGCGAGCTCTTCCCTCGACGGCTCCAATGGTTGCCTGCGGCAGGTTCGAAATATCGAACATGAGTTTAGCGAAGCTTTCCCCAACAGATTCTGATCGTATGACATTAGGCTCGTCCTGAGAAATCAAAGGGTTATTCGGGGCCTCGGCTTACCAACTCCTGGCATCAGGAGATCCAAATGGGCGCAGAAGAACTGCGGAACGTCGCTCTTAAATATAACGACCTTGGTCTCAGTGTCATTGCGGAGTCTTCGGACGATATCCGTCAGGCCTTCCTGGAAATACACGCCCCAGAGGTTGATAGCCGAATCTGGATTGTGGAGGGTGATCTCCAGGACGGTCCCATTCTGAGTCGCCTTTAGGCCGCGGTATTCTGGGAGGTCTAGTGCGATGGCCGCAGAAGCAAAAACCAGAGAAGCCTGACCGACTTCGATTGAGAGTGCGAGCCGGCCATACCCAGATCTCCACCACGCCCCCAATGTCCTGGGCCTTGGCCATGCTTCTGCCTTCGGAAGATATGCTGTAGTAGACGACGTTGACTACCGGTATCCTGAGAGGTTTGGCAGACACAAAGATAGCACAATATAGCAAGAGATAAGTTATAGTCGCGGTCCTTTCCCAGATTAGGCCCCACATCGTCTAATACTCGGTTATTTAACAAAGCCAAGGCTCTGCCAACAAAGGTGCTACACGATCGCGTCAGCCAACCTTACGGTGAAGAACACGACATCTTACAAATAGATACCGGTACACAATTGCCAGCAGATTTAACCAATAACCGCTGGACGTCATGATATACCCATAAACAACTGAATCTACGAATCAAGCTCTGCTAGATAATTGAGAATCAAATTAAACTATATGAGTTGAAGCACAGATTAGTAGCTTGGTCCTTGACATGGGTTTTGCTGATCACAAAACTGAAAATCCAGTTTGCATGCTGGTTGTGGCAACGGCGCAAAAGGCCCGAGGGTGTGTCAACTCCAGCTAAGCCTACTTGGCCCTAGAGCAGCAGTACCATGAACCAATTTCAACCTTTCAAGAACAGCTCGAGTTGTTTTGCGTAGGCCAACGGGAACTGGAAAACATGACCATGGCCTGAGTCGGGATAAAGATGCAGCTGCGCGTTGGCCAATTGCTGCTGGAGAACGAAGCTGTTGGGCGTTCCCATCAAGACGTCGTCTTTCCCGTTGCTCACCAACACCGGTCCGGTGATATCGCTGAGTCGATCATATAGCTGTGGGTCCGAGGCGAAATTCGTTATGGCTGTCAACTGTGCTCCGACCCCAGCTCCAACAAGGAACTCTTTTCTCCCTTCGCCTTTGACCTGGCGTTCAAAGATCCTATGCCACCATTGGTGGCCGGCAGCTCTGCTGGTCTCTGACGGAAAGAAGAAGATTCCAAGCATGTAGTCTTCGGTGGGTTGGTCGTCAGGTCCTCCACCTGGACCGGAAGCAGCGTCTGGTGCAGTCTGGATGACGCCTGGCCCGTAACCAGGGCGAATGCCCCCCAGAACCAGCTTGTTCAGCACCTGGGGATACGCCATGGCGATGTATTGTGCGACCATCCCTCCCATAGAGAAGCCAAGAATATCAGCCTTGGGAACTTTGATCGCAGCGAGGAAATCCACAGTTGTTGCAGCCATGGCCTGGATAGAGTCAGGAACGGTGCCTTTGCTATGGCCAATACCGGAGTTGTCGAACAGTATCACCTCCCGGTTATGTGCGATGGCATTGACGAGTAAAGGATCGAGGACGTCCATGCTGCCGCGGAAGTGGGTTATGAAGAGGAGAGGGATTTTGCTGGGACGCCCAAAGTGCCGATAGGCAAGTTGAGTGCCATTAACGGAGATGAACTTGGTAGGGGCGACTTGAGCTAGCTGCCGTGGCTCCTGGTCACACCCGGCACTTGGGGCGGTGGCAGGAGATTGGTGCCGCTCTGAAAGACTGCTAAGAAAAGGTCAGCACATTTGGGAATCCTCATGAGATATTTGTTTGACGTACCCTGGGGTCACCATAGCTGTAGCTACCACGGCAAAAAGAAACGCCGCGAATAGTTTCATTTTATTCGTCGAACGGGGCTGTGCTGGTCGTTATACGTTCTGCTTTTCTGACTGGACCGTTTGATATTGGCGAGAAGATTATGTCTTATACTAGGGAGATCGCGGGTCATTATATAGTCGTTCACGGCTCTCTTAAAGCATAACCGCATCGATTTAACAATTTAACACCGGCTGACGGACATAGGTCAGTGCTCATTACATTTCCAATGGCGGGCCAATCATGGCCGGAATAGGAGGAACTTACTTGAGCCCTCTCTGCGGGAAGGCAGATGTCGTGTGGGCCACCGAACATGTATATTAATGCCCTATCCCATATTTGGACTGACCGACGCTAGTCTGATGGCTCGTACGCCAAGCAGAAGGGCCATATCCCTGTCTTTAGTCATCTGGTATATTCCCAAGTCAATTCTAAGCTTCAACCAGTCCTCGTTTTGAAATTTGCCTCCGCAGGGATGTCGCGTATACCAATTTGGCCCGTCTCGATGGTGTGGAGTCTCATCAGTAATGCGGATGAACAGAAAGTGCTGGGGGCGTGGGGCGGTTCGGTGTCCTCAGGATGACTGACAAAGCAATTAAGGTGAATCGGCAACGTTCACTAATCATGGCATAGCCTCGGTCTGATAACCGGGAAACGTGACAATGGAAGTCATCGGTCAAGGCCTCGGAACAAAATGCCATTACATATAGGAGTCAAATGCAAATAACACATACAGTCCTCTAAGGGTGTCCGTCGTCCGTCGGCCGAGGCGGAACAAACAGTCGCCCATCCGTCTTGCTAAACACCTCCCTGTGCTGTCGGCGTTGATTAGAAGAGACGTCTGCTATTCCTAACTTAATTAACTCACTCGTATATTCGTCGCCGATACCTAGGTCGAAATCTCCCGCCATGCCATTTACAACGAGGCCACTTACGACGAAAGCATTTCGAGGTATACATACTAGCTCTTGCTTATCTCTCCGGTCGCTAACAAAATCTCCATATAGCCAAACCCTCTACCGCCCTCTTCCACCATGGCCGAGTAACTATTGCATATATCTTAAGTGCTTTTGTGATGGTCGTGGGTATATTCTAAGAGATAAACCAGTCATATTAGATTTATATTAATATTAGATTATATTATATAACCTTAAAGGGTAATATAATATTACATCTAGTAATATATTTAAAAGGTATTAAATATAACTAAGTTATATTAATAGCTAAGGTAACTACTATATAAGAATATATAATAAATATATTTTATATATTTATAATTATTCTTTAGATTAATATTCTCTAGGTTTAATCTAGGGTAAGATTAATATTTCTAATAATTAGTCTTTAGATTAATACAGGTAATATTTAGTCTCTTTAGTCCCTTACTTAATTAGAGTATTTCTATTATAGTTCCCTGCCTAGCTTATATTATAGCTATAATATAAGGTTCTCCCTCTATTAATCTTATCTCTAAGACTAATTTTAGTAATTAAATATTATTAATAAGTAACTTTAATTTATAAAAATCTCTTTTTATTAATATAATATTAGGCTAAATTTCTAAGTATATTTTTTTATAAAAACTTTCTAAAATATAAGGCTTTTTTATTTATATTAAGGCTTTTAGTTTTAAAATTATATCTTATATTTATTATTTCTATTAAGGCTTATCTTATAAAATAATTTCTAATTATTTTAATTATTATTCTAATTATATTAATATAAAAGTAATATATAATAGAGCTAATATAGCTTCTTTCTATAGGTATATATTAATATTTCTTTATAGCTATTAATTAATCTTTTATAATTATAAAAAATATCTAGGAATATAAGTATTTAAAAGATAAAGAGGCTAAGATAAAGGCTACCTTAGAGGAAATAATAGCTAAGCTTACTTATATTTAAAAATAAAAGAAATTACTTAAAATATATAATAATAAGGCCTTTAAGCATAGCCTATATACCTTAGAGGAGTTAAGCAAGCTTTACGAGAAGTTATCTATTATTATAAAGGTATATTCTTTTAGGGCTATTAATTTAATTAATTAGAATACTATTAGTCTTAATAAGCCTATATTTAATATTATTAATAGAAATTCTTTAAAAGGTATTATATATTAATAAGGTATTCTAGGGGTTCTTATATATTTTTTAAGTTAAGGTAATCTTTTTATTTAATAAAATATATTATCTTATTATTAATTTTATTTATATTAAGGATAACCTTTATAATATATTCTTTTAATTTATTAACTTTTATATTAGGCTTATTATTTATTTTTACCTAGATAATATCTTATATTAATTTAAATAGCGAAATATAAAAGATTAAATAAAGCTTAACCTTAGGTAATAAGTTTAATTTATAGTTATATTTTAAGATTTTCTTTTTAATTTTATATAATTTAATATATTTATAATTAAGTTTTTTATTTTATTATTTTATTTTAATATTTTTTATTATAAGGTAAATTATATCTCTCTCTAAAAAGGTTAATTTTTTAATCTTTTTCTTATTAATATAATTTATTATTTTATTCTTAATAAATTTAAGTTTTATTTATATTTCTTTATATAGATTATATAATTAATTACTAATAAGGATTATTTTAGGGTTAATAATAATATCTTATAATTATTAATAAGTATCTAATATAAATCTAAAGTTTATATATATTAATATAGTTTTTATATTTTTATTTATAGCTATATTATAGGCTAGCTAAGTAATTAGTAGTTTCTTAACTTAGTTAGTTTATTTATAGTTAATATAATATTAAAGGTATTATTTTAGTATTTAGTTTATATATTTTATTTATTTATTTATCTTCTTATAATATATTATAGAGAGCTTATAATTAATTCTTAAGTATCCTATAAGGCTTTATTAAAATTTTAAGGTAAATAATAATCCTTAATTAATAATAATTTTAAGTAATATATTATATATCTTTATAATATAAAAATAAAAGAAATAAATAAATTCTTTAGCTATTATTAATTCTCTATAAGGTATAAAATAAGAAAATTTTATAAGTCTATTTATAATAATAAGAATATTATTATAGAAATTTCTAATAGCTAGTTTTTCTAATAGGGGTAATTTTATAATAAAGTCTA